>NC_056729.1:1368391191-1368410820 GCF_019279795.1 Protopterus annectens
CCACACCCCCTTTATGAACCCCCTTAATTTGACCCTTTTAGTTCCCAGGCTTTATCTCAAGAGGGCCCTAGTGTCTCTGCTTAGCTAGGGGACATAGTTTGATTTTACTCTGATGGTTCTGACAGGGGCATGTGCATTTAATATATCTAAAAAGAATTTATAAAAGTGGTTCAATATACATAACCAGAAACATGCTGGCTCAGAGGTTCTTGGACTTTCTCAGTGCAAATGCTCTGGAACAGCTAGTCAGCACACCCACAAGATGCTCAAATGTCCTGTACATAGTACTCACTAACATGGGAGAGTACTGCACACCCCCCTCCCTGGTAAGACTGGACCATACACCAGTCTTGTTTGATGTAATTATAAGACCAGCTACCCCATCAAGCTCAAAAATGCTTAAGAATTTTTCAAAGAAAAATTACCTCCTACTATGTGATGGTATATGAGGTTTCAAAGGTCCTTCAAATGCAGATAACATGGACTCCTATGAAGAGGTGTACACCAATGCCCAGTATAACCACTTAAGCAGTTATATACAATTGGCTGTACCTGATCGGATTAAAAACAGATCTTGCCAAAAAAAGCAAACCATCCTGGTGGACCCCTAGTATAAACAGACTATACAAAGTAACATAATAAACACAAACTAAAAAATCTTCCAAAAACACAGGTGAAAACAGTCCCTTTCAACCAGTAAATGTTTTAATATATAAGCACTTTCATCCAACAAATACTTTAGACTTCATCAAATAAAATACAACAAACAAATTACATTTTAAATACTCCCAGACTAACATCACATAACTAAAACCATGACTTCATTCAATTTGTTAAAGGCACATTACCATTAGCCCAAAACAATAAATAAGTAACTAAAACAAATACAATATTAAAACAATAAATATCACAGTGCATAATAATACACACAAAAATATAAAATTAATTAAATATGTCTACACCAGCAAATATCCTATCTAGAATGAGCTTTCATTTTTAAAATGCAGCTAATAGAAGAAATTTCATTTAACCCTGGAAAACTTCCTGCAGTAAGCTTTAGCTACCAGATCAATTAATTCTTCCCCAAAATTAACCCCCCTTGAATACAGATAACATGGACTCCTATGTAGAGTTTACCCTAATGCCGTGTATAACCACTTAAGCAGTTGTATAGAATTGGCTGTACTTGACCAGATTAAAACTAGGTATTGCTGAAAAACTAAGTCACCCTTGTAGACCCTAGTATAAACAGGCAAAGAGAAAGAAACTAATGTGCAGGAACAAGAGGGAACTGGCTCATCAGAGGAAGAAATCCCTCTCTAATGGGTCTATATTAGATCACTGAACGCTTAGGTAAGTGAACGGTGATTAATCAACCCCATGTAAGCGAAAGCTTACATAATTGAACTGTCAGAACAGAGATTTTTTTTCCAAGGGAAAAAAAATCGCTGTTTCAACAAAAAAAAAAAAAAGAAAGCACATTAAAACATGAGATTAAGTGGAGAGCTGTGCCCCCCACACCCCCCCCCTACTTAAATATACCAACTCCGAGACCGCACTACAGTGCCAAAAACGGCAAAGTACCAAAGCAGCCAAGCAAATTATTTCCCAGGGAAATAATTTGCTTACATGCCGCTTCGATATTTTGCAGTTTCGTTTTTTTTTTCAGTTCGACCAAGACGCATTCAAAAACATGCATCTTTGATCTGCTGATAGGAACCCCTCTCTAGCTTAAACAACCAAATTAGAGATCTTATCAAGTCCTCCAAAGCTAATTATGAAGCAAAAATTACCTCACTAGCTAAGGATAATCACAAGGCATTCTTAAACTGCATCCAAAATCTAAAAGGGAATACCCAGCTATGCACTGAACTGGTTGTGGATGGCACCAGCCATACTCAACTGGAGGTAATAACCAACATGATAGCTGACAGATTTGGAGCAAACTTCTCCCCCTCTCCCCTAAATTCATACCCAAAGTATACCTGCCACCATTCCTCAGCCTATTATCTCAACAGAGCAAGTCATATTTGTGCTCTCCAAAGCCAAAAATACAGCATCAATAATACCAGACAACATCCTAGGTTGCCTTTTAAACAACTTAAAACATGAACTGGCAGACTCACTTGGATCCTTATTTAACTATGGCCTGTGAACTGGCTATGTTCTGGCAGAATGGAGGACAGCAACGGTAATCCCTCTCCGCAAAAGGGAACCATCAACCAATCCTGGGAATTATAGACCTATAAGCTTGACTAGCCTCATCTGCAAGGCCATGGAAAAATCATTACGGACCTTATTAACAAGGACATAGGTAATCTCCACACCCTGAACCCAATCCAGTTCAGATTTGTTAAAGGTAGATCATGCTTGTTAAACATGGTTGACTTCTTCAAGAAAGTCACCAAGGCTCTGGACAAGGGAAAGACAGTGCGTACCATCTATCTTGACCTAGCCAAGGCATTTGACACAATCCCCTACTCAGGTATTATAGACAAAGAATTAACCCCTGCATTACAGATGGTAGCCAACAGGCTCACTAGCGGGACACATACTGTCAAAGTGGGTGACTTCATCCCCAGCAAAAGACCAGTCACCAGTGGCATACCACACGGTTCTGTGCTGAGCTTCTTACCGTTGGGAATTTATTTCTCAGAAGTCTGGGCAAACTTGGATAACCTGGGACTGACCAAGTTCACTGACAATTGCAAATTGGGAGCAATCATTGAGTCACCCAATGATTTTAATATACTGCAGGCAGGATTAACACAGAGAGATGATAGGTGCTAAAGTCACAGATTAAAGCTAAATGCAAAAAAATGCATTATTATTCTCTTTGGGAAAGCTGACATCCCTGCTAATTACATTAGAGACAGCACCTCCCCCAAGTCTAGACCCAGTGGTGCATGATCTGGGTACTCAGGTTCAAAGCACTCTGAACTTTGACCACTATGTAGCCACAGTAGCAAGGAAGTTTTCTATGTGGTACATCTTAAAAGTAAAGGCATCACATCTAGATCTAAGGATGATATAATTCCATTATACTCACCCCTCATCAGACCAATAATTGAGTACAATGTTCCATTTTGCATGTACCACACCAGACAAAAAATGGAGTGACCACAGAGGTTTCTAACCAAGAAATTACAGGGTACACAGAATAAGCCTTACGTGGAAAGACTGAAAGCCCTGTCACTGTATTCTGTCTCCTACAGGTTACTAAGGTGTGAACTGTGTCTGGCTTACAAGGCAGTGTCTGACCCAGCCCTGATGGAAATGCTACACATTTGTAAATCAAACAGCAGGAGTGTCACTCGCTCCAGTGATCTTAATCTAGCTCTGACATAAACAGGTTATGCTGAAGAGATATATAAATCTACCAGAGACTGCCACTTCTCTGGAGCAAGCTTCCATGTCATGTGAAACAGAGCCCCTCCCTGACCCTCTTGAAATGCAACCTAGATCAATGGATGGGTGACTTCAAATTCACTCTTGGGGTGGTGCCCATGTCCTTCCTGGACAGAGAAAGTCAGTATTAACTACCATAGACCCTTACCTCTGCAAGCTTCATTCACCTAACCACCAACAACTGGGCAACTCAGGATAAATATAGCTAGCCTGTAAGGGCTCTAGGGCCATTAGCCTAGTAACTTCCTACGATCCATTGAGCTTATTAACCTATGAAAAATCATGCTCTTCAGAACCTCCTCTAAAAAGCAAAAGAACCCCAATTCAGTTCTTATTCTTGACCACTGGTAACTGAACAAGTAAGCTCCTTCAGATTCCTAGGAGTCTGGTTTGATCCCTCACTTAATTTCCACCATCATTTTAAAAACACACAGAAAAAGATAAACTCCCTACTTTTCTGTGCCATCAAAATCTCTTTCCTCTCCATCCCAACAAGAAATGGTATTGGCAAAGCGATTCTTCTAGCACAACTTGAGCACTGACTACCTCTTGTGGCATCTGTCTCCAACCAAGCACTCCCCAACTCCATCTGATGCTTCATTACCCTTTTCCCAAAGTAAGAACACCACTGTCTTACAATAGTCATAGTCAACTGGTTGCCATTTTAGCAATGAGTCAATCTACTCCTTGTCTTCCAACTTTCCTGGCTCCTAAAAGAAAACTCCTGCCCTTCTTTTTCCTCTAGCGTGATTATATAACCTCTCTTATATAACATTAGCTCTCCTAACCTGTCAGGGTCTCCCTAACAAGCAACTAAAACCAGATTTCAGTGCTCTAACCACTCCTTTTCTACCCTTGGACTTAAGCTCTGAAGAGATCTTCCCTCAAATCTTGAAGAGCTCTTTAACTACTCCTCCTTTCAGGCACAATTTAAAGAACAGCTCACAACACAAGCTACTTGCAAATGCTTTGCTTCTGGACACATAACCTAGTCTCTCTAATCTCTGATGCATACCACCTATCATTTTCACTGTAGCATCTCTTTCTAACTCCTAACATATCACTACTCTAACGGATGTAAATTTTGTACATAGTGGTTTCTGTTGACTACCTTCTTAAATAATTTTTTATTGTATATTTCTGACGATAGGAGGTACTGCCAGCCATGACAGGAGAAATAGGGCATTAGATTTGTAACATATGCCAGCATTGCTAGCCGGAGTTTTTTTTTTTTAATATTTATATGTCATTTGTATATCAAATTGATTTGTACAGATGTTTGTACTGAAACTGTATTTGCGAGGTCTGCTTGTGTTAAAATGTATCAACAATATGCCTTGCTGGAAGGAAAAGAAATGTACATTACATGCATTATTGTAACTGTTTAAATGTATGCATTGTAACAGCATCTACCAGAAGTGAAGAGATTAATCTTAATCCACCTGACTTTACAAAATATTCTTGAAATTAAATCACTTTATGGGTTAAACCATAAAGATGCTATCTCACAGTTTTGAATGGAGCCAGAGATGCAATGTCTGTGTTAGAGACACATAACAACACCAGTGTCTCATCAACTAGGCCCTTAAGGCACAACACATCCAAACCTAATTTTCTTGTTATTGGAGATTCAATAGTGAGACACAATGATGTCCCGCTCACCAGGTTGGATAAGGAGAAAGTCATGGTCAACTCTGTCCAGTGCCAGGATTTCTCAGATCACACATGCACTCAAGTCACTCAACAAGTACTGTTATGACTCAGTAGTAGTTCATGTTGGTGTGAATGACTTGAGATGTATCTCATTGGACTATATGAAGAGAGACATGATTGAGCTCCCTGAATATGTGTCCCAGGCAGGTATGTCCCTAGCCTTGAGCAGCATTTTACCCTCACCTAGAATGTTGCCACAATACAAACAAAAAATGATTGACTTTAATAATTGGCTTAGTTTCTGCTGTCATTCAAGGGGGATCCAGTTTCTGTCAGCTTGGGATGACATGGTTGATAGACCTTGCTGCTTTGCCAGAGATGGTCTGCACCTGGCAGCTCTGGGTTTTCACCTGCAGGGTAAGGCTCTTCCCTCCCCCATAGTTCCTTTTTTAGGCAACATCTAAAAAACAAAACTTCCAACGTGAAAATATCCATCACAAACAAAATAAGGGTTATACTGCTGAAGACTAGGAGTTTAAACCAAAGGCTGCACTCTCTGGAAACATTCCTTTCTTGGATGATGTAGGCATTTGTGTAGTCACAGAAACCTGGTTCAAGGCCACAGAGAGTACCCTGGCCTTGCAAGGCAACAATGCCTTCCACACCTTGAAAGTGTGAGAACCAAAGCTGGTGGAGTATCTATCTACATTAAACATAAATACTCCTCCAGACTGGTTAGACAAGATAACTCTATGGAGCTACGCCGCCTAGATATTTTGCCGTTTCAGGCTTTTGAGTTCGACCAAGACACATTCGAAAGAATGTGTCTTCGGTCTTCTAATAGGAAACCAAAAAACACAGCCTCTATGGGTCCTGATGGAATCCCAGGCTGCATTCTAAACAAACTAAAACAGGAATTAGCAAGCCCCTTAGGCACCCCCTATTTAACCACAGCCTGAATACAGGATCTGTCCCAGCAGAATGGAAAACAGCTACCGTTATCCCCCTCCACAAGGGCAGTTTAGCAACAGATCCAGGGAATTATAGACACATAAGCCTGACTAGCCTTATCTGCAAGGCCATGGAGTGCATCATCATGGACCTCGTAAATAAAGATATAGGTGACCTCTAAACCCTTGATCCCAATAAAGGGTTGATCATGCCTGTTAAACCTAGTAAACTTCTTTGAAAATGTGACCAGGGCCATAGATGAGGGCAAATCTGTACACACAGCATAGCTGGACTTGGGGAAGGCCTTTGACACAATTTCCCAGGCATTATTGACAAACTCACTCACCTAAATGTCAACTCCTTTGTTGTTAGGTAGATCGCAAATTGGCTCACTAAATGTACACATGCTATCAAAGTGGGTAATTCCATCTCATCCAGCAGACCTGTCACCAGTGGGGTTCCACAAGGGTCAGTACTGGGCCTCCTTTTGTTTGGTATTTACTTCTCGGAAGTTCAGACCAAAACAAAGGGGCTGTGGCTGACCAACTTTGCTGACGACTGCAAACTTGACGTGATCACAGACTTCCCAAATGATGTCAGTGTACTCCAAGAGTGACTTATATGCCAAAGCCATGGACTCAAACTAAATGCAAAACAAATACATCATTATCCCCTTTGGTAAAAGCAATGTCCCTACTAACTAACAACTAAACAATATTTTATGTACGAATGCTCTAGTGAGAGATTTGGGCATACAAGTAGACTGATAACCTAAACTTTGACCACCATGTGTCCACTGGGCTGAGACTGAAACTGGTCCAGTGGGATCAGTGCTCTACCCCAGTTAACAAATTGTATAAATAAATAAAATAAATAAATAAGTACTTTGCCTAGGTGTTTCAAGGCTTGTAACTTGTCAAATCTGGTGTAAAATTGTCATAATCAGTACAGTGATTGCTTAGCACTGAGCAATTCTGAGGGGAAAAAACAAGGCTACACAAATGTGAGCAACCTATAACAGCACAATAAAGTAAAAAATATTCCAACTAGCCACTGGCCAATAGGAAAATAGCACGCTTCAACATTCTACAGCAATCAGAGACCTAGACATTGCTAAGTTATTTCCCTACTTTCACTAGTGTACATACCAAGGGAGTTCTTAGTCAAGTTACAATAAATATAAAAAGTGAATGCTGGGCTATGGCAGTAACTCAGTAAAAAAGTAAAAAAAAGTACTTATCCCAGTTACTTAGTAGGAAAGAGCACTTATCCTACGTCCCATGAAAATCATGTCATGTACTTGATAAATTCCATATAAACAATAACTCCGTTATTCTGGGAGGCTGTAACTAACCCTCAGTAAATTATATTTACCTTAACTATACCTCCAATGTAGGATATGTACAAAAGTTTTCAGATTTAATAAACAAAGACTATGCAGACCAAACTATTAACAAATCCACTAGAGGACGTGATATTTTTCACCTGATCCTTACAAGTTTTGCTTCCTCATGTACTATTCCCCTGGTCTCTCTCTCTCTTCCTCTTCCACTCTCTCTCCAGTCAGATCATAAAATAGTTACTTTCACCTTTCAAATATCTAAACCCACTGAAACCAGTATCTCAAACTTGAAGTATACTTTCAACATTCATTTATGGCAGCACAACCCCAGACATTACTATGGCCCATAAGCCTGACTAGCCTCATCTGTAATGCCATAGAACACATCATTATAGACATCATAAATAAAGGCATAGGTGACCTCCCAACCCTGGATTCTACCCAATTCAACTTTGTGAAGGGCAGATCCTGCCTGTTACAGCTGGTGGATTTCTTTGAAAATCTGACCAAACCCATTGATGAGGGCAAATCTGTGCACACAGCATACTTCGAGCTGGCAAAGGCTTTCAGCACAATCTCACATTCAGGCATTACCAATAAACTTAGCAAACTGAATGTAAACCCCTTCATTTTAAGATGGATTGCCACCTGGCTCACAAACCAGACACACACTATCAAAGCAGGTAACTCCAAGTCAACCAGTAGACATTACCAATGCGGTGTCAAAGGGGTCAGTGCTGGGCCTCCTACTGTTTGGCATATACTTCTCATATGTTCAGGTCAAAACTAAGGGGTTGTGGCTGACGAAGTTTGCAGATGGCTGCAAACTAGGTGCAATCACTGAATCCTCAAATGATCTCAGTATACTCCAGGAGGGTCTCACACAGACCATTGACTGGTGTATTAGTCACAGTCTCAAACAGAGTGCAAAGAAATGCATCATCATTCCCTTCAGCAGAAACAATGCCTCCTCACACTAACAAATCAACAATACCCTAAGTACCCATGAAGTGGTAAGGGACCTGGGATCACAAGTTGACCGTGACCTTAACTTCGACCACCATGTGTCTACTGTAGTAAGGAAAGCTTTCTATGTAGCACACTTGATTAGTAAAAACATTGCTTCGAGAGCAAAAGAAGTTATAACCCCCCTATACTTGATACTTATCCAGCCCATAATTGAGTATAACGCCCCATTTGGCATGCACCATACTAAGCACCTGCAGCAATTAGAGAGACCTCAGTGGTTTCTAACAATGAAGATCAAGGGGCTCCAGTATGTACCTTACACAGACCAAGTAAAGTCCCTGTCACTGTATTTCATATCGTATAGACTTCCTAGGAGAGACTTATGCCTGGCCTACAGAGCAATCCAAGACCCAAAACTAATGAACTTGTTGCATATCTGTAAATCAAATGGGAGTAGGACTTCCATTACAGGGACCTAAATATGACCTGTAACTTAAATAGGATATGCTGGAGGGACAGATTTATCTCCTAGCGACTGCAGCATCTTTGGAACAGGCTACCTATTCATGTGAATCAGAGCACCTTTATGACACTGATTAAAAGAAATCTGAACGAGTGCATGAAGCACTGAAAAATTCTTACCAGGGAAAGAGCCAACAACCCTCCTACACATGGGCAGTCATCACTAAATGCATTCTTGGGTATTGACTAGCATTTCTATGGTATTACATTGGGATGAAACAGCTAGGCTTAAAATCACCTCCAGGTCAATAGCCTAGTAATCTCCTATGATCCTATATTAGTTTCTCAAAGGAATTCTATGCCCAGTTAGATAAATTTATAGAACTGGCAATCCTAATTAGATCTAAATATAATGGGACATTTAAAAGCAATCCACCCTTGTAAATTCTAAAAAAAAAAGAAAAAAAAATCCTGAAAGTATACAAACAATCAAAAGACTGTCAAATCATGGATAACATCATACAATTGACTACAAACATGAAACATGCTATTAGAGCTAATAAAGCACCTTATGAAGTTATTTTAGCATTTGGAGCTTAGGACAATTACAAATCCTTATTTAGCTAAGTTGAGAAACTAAGAACTATCACTCAATATTGCTCTGAAATTATTCATAATGGCACCAGCTAATCTGATCCAGTAGACAAATTCGGTGCACATTTTTACCCTAAAGACAACTGCCTAAAGCCCACTTATCACTGAATCTCAGAGTCCCCACCATCATTAAAGAACTGACTTTTCCCTGAGATTTGGCACACAGCAGTACTGATGCCACTACACAAGGGTGGCCAACAACTGACCCCAGGAATTATAGGCCTATCAGCCTGATATGTCTTATTTGCAAAGCCAGAAAGTCATGGAACATATTATAAGTGACTTGATAAACTAAGATATGATAAATGTCATTAGGCTAGACCCACATCAGTTTGGTCTTGTTGAGGTTAGATCCTGTGTAATGAATCTGGTCAACTTCCTTGAAAGGGTACCATAGACTGCTGACAATGGTCATGCTGTCCACACAGAGTACCTTGACCTGACAAAGATGTTTGACACCATCCTCTGCACTAACATAGTTAATAAGCTTACTGCATTAAAAATAGATTCCTGTGTAGTAAGATGGATAGCAAATTGACTAAATGACAGAAACCACACACTGCAGGATGCAGGTACCTTATTGGAAAGTATGAAGGTGACCAGTGGTGACCCACAGGGCTTAGTGCTGGGACCTCTTTTATTAGACATTTACTTTTCTGATCTCCAGAACATAAACCAAGACCTCTGGCTAACCATGTCCATGTCTGCAGATAACCGTGAACTGGAAATCATTATCAAGTTCCTCTCTGATGTCAAAGAACTTACACTTGTAAATAACACTTGTAAATACCTGGTATACTAAAATGGACCCAAATTAAATACAAAAAAGTGCAGTATTGTCACATTTGGTAAATTACCCCTCCCCCACATACAACATAGACCACACCTCACTCCAAAATGAGAATGGTGTTAAAGATCTTGGAACTTGGATTGACAGTTCTCTCTCCTTTGATCATCATGTAATGACATAAATCACAAAGTTCTACTTAGGGAAGTTAATCACCAAAAGAATATCATCCAGAGCTAAAGAAGCCATTGCTCTCTTATAATTGGCATTGAATACAATACCCCCTCCTTTTGGGATGTACCTCACTAGACATATCAAACAACTAGAAAGACAGTACAGTTGTGTACACTTACCATAAATGTAGATGTTTGAGTGTATTCACTGTTGCAGTTATCATATTTGGGTTATCTGCCTGCAGGTAGCCCTCAGCCGGCCTGAATTCCAGAGTCATGGGATTCCTGCATTGGATGCTGTTGCTTCATCCATAACGTCAGGTCATCAGGGATGTAAAACATGCAGCCAACACCATTACATCAGTTTTTCTTGCCCCAGATGTCAGGTGCCCCCACAATAGGAAGCAATGATATGGTATGGAACACCCCCAGCAAAAAGCAAATACATGATATAATATATACCAAACAAGAAGGATAGGTAAAAGTTAAGAGAAGTCAGGGGGCTGGAGGGAGGATAACTAGGACTGCAACAGTGAATACACTTGAACATCTACATTTATGGTAAGTGTACACAACTGTACTATGTTCTTTGTGTTTCACTGTTGCAGTCATCACATTTGGGTTGATTTCCAATGTTAAGGAAGGGTGGAGACAGTTAAAGAACATTAGGGCTAGCAATCAAGCCCTGTAAGACTGCTGTGGCAAATCCAGCTCTGGATTTAGAAAAGATAGGCAAGTGGTAATGCTTGGTGAAAGTATGTACAGAGCTCCAGGTTGCAGCTTCCAGGATGTCCCTGGTAGGGACTCCTCTGAGAAATGCAGTAGAGGTAGATGCAGCCCTGGTGGAATGTGTTCTTATCCCCTGTGGGGTAGGTTTTCCATGGTGCTTGTGGCAGAAATGGATGCAATGTGCTATCCATTTGGAAATGGTTTGCTTTGAAATGGCCTTCCCCTCTGCCCCTGCAGCAAAGCTGACTAGCAGCTGGTCAGATTTTCTGAGAGGCTTAGTCCTGTCTAAATAGAATCTAAGCTATCTGTGCACGTCCAGGGAATGCAGTATCCTTTCCCCTTTATTCTGAGAACTAGGGAATAAAAGTAGGCAAATGAATGGACTGGTTTAGAGTCACACTAGACACCACCTTGGGCATAAAGGATGGATTAGTCCTGAGGGAAACCCTGTCCGCATGGAAGGTAATGAAGGGTTCCACTGCCATAAGGGCCTACAGTTCAGGCACTCTTCTTGCTGAAGTGATGGCTAGAAGTAAAGCTGTTTTTCAAGAAAGGAATTTCAACTCTGCTGTAGCAACTGGTTCAAAGGGGGGAAGAGCAAGTTTTTCCAACACAAAGTTAAGGCCCCAGGCTGGAGTGGGAGCTCTCCTGGGGGGGTGGGTCTTACATTTTTGGCCCCTCTAAGGAATTGTTTTACCAGGGATGAGAAAAGAGGGGTGGTTCAGTATTATAATGTGCTGATATGGCTGAGACATGAATAGAGATAGGCCCTTGTGGAGCATTTCTGTTAAATAATCTAGAATATGAGGTAAGCTGAGCACCGTTGTGCCCATCCCCTGAGACTGGCTCCAAGAAAAGTATGTTTTCCACTTTTCTGAATAGGATTTCCTAGTACTAGGCCACCTTGCCTCAAGAATGACATCCAGCACCTGCTTACTGAGGGTTGCTAGAGGTGAGCTCAGGGGATTAGCCAGGCTGCAAGGTTCAGGGTTTGAAGCTGAGGGTGCAGAATCTGGCCCGCCTGCTGGGACAGCAGGGAAGGGGTATGAGGCAGGTGTCATGGTTGTAGCACTGTCAGACTGTGCAAAAGGGGGTACCACCAGTGCTGGCTGGGCCAGTCTGGTGCAATCAGTATTATCCTTGGCATGTCCTGTTAGATCTTTAGTAGAACCTTCGAGAGGAGTGGCAGAGGGGGAAAGGCATAAACTGAGAGGCCTTCCCAGGTAAAGGACAGTGCCTCCACTTTCCAAGCTTGACTGTGGGGAGTTCTGGTGCAGTATTTCTTCAACTGGTAGTTCTGAGGGGAGGCAAACAGGTCTACATCTGGTGTTCCCCATTTGTTCCTCAAGAGCTTTAATATTTCAGGTTCCAGTTTCCATTCATGTGGGTCCATGAGATTTCTGCTTAAGTCAACTGCCAGTGAATTTAGTTTTCCTGGCAGGAATTGAGCTTGTAGGTTCACTTGGTTGCTCAAGGCTGTGTTCCACAGAGCCATGGCTAGTCTGCAGAGTGGGTAGGAATGGGTTCCCCCCTGCTTGTTTATGTACCACATAACTGTGGTGTTGTCTGTCTTTACCAATAGTTGTCCTGGAAGAATAAGGTCTTTGAAGACTGTCAGTGCATTCTGTACAGCTAACATTTCTTTTTGATTGATATGTAGGTGCATCTGTATTGGGTTCCACTTGCCCTGAATGCACTGCCCTGCCATGTGAGCCCCCCCATGCATAGTCTGATACGTCTGTTGTTAGGGTTTGGGTGGCAGGGGGTAGAGTGAAAGGGAGTCCCTTGTTGTGGTTGCAGGCCTCTGCCCACCAAAGGAACTCTGCCCTTAGACAAGGAATGATGGGAATCATTGTTTCCAGGTCCTGAGAATGTTGACACCATAGAGTTTTTAGATACCATTGAAGTTTCTTCATATGCAGTCTTGCATATGGAATTAACAGAATGCAAGAAGCCATGAACCCCAGAGCTTGCAGGATTTTCCTTACAGATAGCGGGGTTTTTTTGGCCAGTAGGTTGAAGTAGGTTGTAAAATAAACTTGTTTCTCTGGAGTGAGGAATGCCATCTGGGAAATTGTGTTCAAGCTTGCTCCCAGGAATACAATCTGTTGGCAGGGTAATAGGTGTGATTTCTTCTCATTAATGGTGTTCCCCAGTGAAGTTAGAAGTCTCTTTACAAATGCCAGGTGCTATAATAGCAAGTCCTGACTCTCTGCCTGAATCTGGCAATCATCCAAATATGGGAACATTTGAATATTTCTCTGCCTGCAAAATGTAATGGCTGGAGCTAGGCACTTTGTGAATACCCTGGGCGCAGTAGATAAGCCAAAGAGAAGTGCATGGAGCCTGCCCTGAAGCGTAGGTATTTCCTGCAAGATTCCCTTATTGGGATGTGCAGGTAAGGTACTTTTAAGTCTAGGGTTGCCAGCCAGGCACCCTTGGCTAGCATAGGAAGAAGCTGTTGAAGAGTTAGCATTTTGAATTTTGGAACCACCAGAAAGGTGCTGAGAATAGACTGGTCCAGGATAAGAAGCCAGGAGTTTTCTTTTCTGGGAACCAGGAACAGTCTTGAATAGAAACCTTGTCCCCTTTGTTCTGCTAGGACAGGTTGAATAGCCTTGATGCTTAGGAGAGATAGCATTTGTTTTTGGGCCTCTGCCCACTGGTTTGGGGGGAGGTCTGGCCATCCACTTCGGGGTGGGAGTGAGTGGAAGTGGAAACTGTATCCTAGGGAAACTATGTTTAAAACCCATTTGTCTTGGGTAATGAATTCCCAGTTTTCTGCATGCAGGGCAAGCTTTCCTCCTAAAGGTGCAAGTAGTTGAGCAAGGCTTGGAAGAGTTAAGGATAAGTCATTGTGCAATTTTTCCATGGGGTTGGCTTACTACTCCCTGCTTTGGAAGTGGGAGCCCCCACTGCGCAGATCTGTGCATAGTTTGAGACTGAAGTCTTGGTGGTCTGCTGCTCCTGGGTTTGGACTGAGAAGGCCTGGAAGGGACTGGAAAGGACCAATTCTTTGAAGGCCAATGCCTACTAAATCTAGGTGGCTGTATTTGAAAGAAATCTTTAACAGTTTGCATATATTTAGCTTTTTCCTCCATCCTTTTGAGGGCTTCTTCTGCTTTGTTGCCAAAAAGGCGCTCTTGGTTTAAAGGTGCATCCAGTAATTTAGCTTTAACATGATCTGGCAAGTTTTATTCCTTAAGCCAAGCATGCCTTCTAAGTACAGACCCAGTGACAGCAGCCCTGCAAGATGCTTCTAAAGCATCAAAACCACATTACAAAGTATGTTTACCAACTTGGTCAGCAAAATGCATTAACTCTTGTAAATCTTTGTGTTCAGCACAGTCAGGAATCAACATAATTTTCTGTTTAATTATTCCCATAATATGCTGCTGATACTTTAACAAATGAAACTGGCAATTTAAAGACCTAATGCCAGAGTAGCGGAGGTGTATACCTTCTTACCCCATCTGTCTAAAGCCCTAGAATCCCTGTCAGAAGGGGTAGGATTTTTGGCAGTAGTAACCTTAATGCTTTTTGGTCCTTGGGAAATGGTCTCTGGATCCACAATAGGATTCTTGAAGAGGAATTTGTGAAAGTCACATACTCTATACCACCTGTCGGGTTTCCTGGAAGCTGGAGACAAAGTGTCTGGGGTAAGGCTGGATTCCAAGAAAACATCATCTATAATCTCCAGAATAGGAGAGATAGCTAGAGGCCTGTGCTGAGGCATGTTTAAAAATTCCCTGAGTCTCTTTTTGGACTGAGAATAGTCCTGGCTTTCCCAGCGAAAATGCTCCCTAAGGGTATGCAAGGTTTCACCAAAAGGAAAATCTTCTGGAGGGGAAGCAGAGGGAATGGAGTCTTCTGCATCAGAATCCTCATAAGTAGATAAGGGTAAGTCCTGGTAGTCAGAAGGAAGAGAGATATCAGATTCCTGATCAGAAGAATCAGAAGGAAAATCAGTTCTAGGTCTCTTAGAGGGGAAAGGCTGGCTTCCCCTAATTAAGGTAATAAGGTCTTCAGCCATTATAATCATTTGTTTTTGAGGCATGTGGGCCTGAAAAAGCACTTTGATCATTGGTTTTCTAGGCGTAGTGCAAGGTTTAGGCCTGAGGAATTCAGTATTTTTTTGCTTGAAACGAAGTCGTCGGTTTAATATGAAAATCAGTAGGCCTGAATACACCCTCAGAAGCCGGTGCCTGCACAGCAGCTCTGGACCCATCCAAGGTAGAGACATCCATATGTTCCATAGTCAAAGAAGCATCTCGCGGCATACCGGACTCCAAATGGGTCTCAGTATTGGCCTGCGAATCTGTAGAAGCGGGTATCAGGGGCTGCAAAAGCACCTCACTGAGTACCGGCGGACTGGTGACTAGCTTAACGAAAGCATCGTCGGCAGTTTTGGACCTCTGCGGTCTGTCTCTGTCTTTATCCTTACATTTTTTGGAAGATCAGTAGTCGGAAGGCTTAACGAAGCCATTTCAGAGTACATAGATTGAGAACAAAATTATTTAGCTACAAAAATAGCTTGACAATGAATAGTTCAGGCATTGAACAAGACACAAAACCGACAGCGGGGGATGTCATGGTCTGGGGCCTAAACAGGTGACACAGTAAGAATGAAAATCTCTATGAGGTATTTGCTTTCCACAGGCAAGACAATTATTAATTTTTTCTGACATCAGTTAGAGCAAGAAAAAAGGATCCCCAATGGGGTATTTATCTTTTTGAAGATTTCAGGTCTGAAACTCGAAAATGAAAATTTCAAGAGTCGGCCAACTGTCACTTGCGAACTCCTTCTGCTTTGGGCACCGCACGGCAAGAAAGACTGATGTCATGGTGTAGGCTGCATGTTTTATACCCCTGATGACCTGACATCATGGAAGAAGCGATAGCATCCGACGCAGAAATCCCAAGACTCTGGTATTCAGGCTGGCTGAGGGCTACCTGCAGGCAGATAACCCAAATGGGATGACTGCAACAGTGAAAAACGAATAACATCCCAATGTTCCTAACTAAGAGGATCACTGGCTTAAAACCCTTAAACTACCAGAAAAGACTAGAAGCACTGTCTTTATAATCAATATCTTACAGACTTCTGAGGGGAGATCAATGCCTTGCCCTTCATGCCCTGGAGACCCAGTGGTTGTGGATCTCTTGTATCTCCCCAAATCAAATAGTTCCACAAATACCAGAACCAGAGATCTAAATTTTCATCAGTAAATAAATAAAACATGGTAATTCCTTGCGCAGCACCTTCTCCACCTCTGGAATGGGCTCTTGTGGAAATCAGACTATATGATACATTATTTTTCTTCAGATAGGAACTAGATGATTGGATGGGTATTTACAAATTTAAATCAAACCGAACAAAAGGGACACATGAATCTACAACAATGTACATGACCAAAAAGCACTGGTAAAACCCAACAATGGTCAGTACCACATGAAGTGCAGACGCTGGAAGTATATTGCTTTATTACATTCCAAAATGTGGCGGATTCACAAACAAGACTTGTTTCGATACACCAGTGTCTTCTTCAGTAAAAACAGAATCAATAAGCATCCATCCCATAGCAGAATTAAATAATGGTACCTAAAGGCTATCCCCTTAAATAAACAAAACATGTATAAAAAATATATTTTTACCAATGCTCATTTAGACACGACTTAAACAAAGCTCCCAAATATATTATTTACGTATCTTCCCTTTTTATAAGACCGTGCTTCCAGCCAATGCCTTTAGCATATAACGCATCAATACCAGTAAATTTAAAAAATACCATTTTTATGTATTAAAGAATGTTTATATAGTGCATTATTTTTCCTTCCACAACATATGTCACCCAAATGCTGAGACATATGGTGCTTAAATATCCTGGTAGTTTAACATCATAAAATGCTTAGCACAAAACAAGGATAAAAACCACACCGGAACTACGGAGACAAGACCCAGCAATTACAATGGATAAAAAATAAAAGCAAATAACACACACCACCATGCGCTGGGTCTGACGGCTGATAAAATACAAAGTCCAAATTCCACGAATACAACAATGCAGGAAAACAGTTCAAAAATGACCAACAACTGCAGTACAAGGACCAAGCAGTTTAATGATATAAAAACTGTTAGCGCTTTCACCCATAGGCTTCTTCAGACAGTTACAAAAGAAAAACATACCATCCTTATTTTAAATACTAGAGCACTGCTGTTAATAGGTCAAATCCAAACACATGTCAAGTGCTATTTACTATGCATTTAAAAAGCTGCTCAGTATATGGTAAGAAAACAATACACATTAAATTTAACAAGGCTAACAAGCGCTAAACATTAAAAATAAAATATTATATGATGCAAATAAACAATGCCCACAGTTCAACATTTTGTTCAAATATACATTAGGGGTGTTAGTTGTAAATTCTTTGGTGTTAATGACAAATTTTCAAAATGAGGAACAGTCACTGGTCTACAACCCACTAACTGAATGTCATCTATACTTAGTTTTTATCATCTGGTACACAAGATTTCTTCTGCGTATCCAAATAAAATCACATTTATCAGGCTATATATCAGAAAAATACTGATGTGATTTTAAAGCATGCCAATGACTGTTGACTATTTCTTGAAATTTATGAGGGTTACTTTCATATGTCATAACCATTGCCCATTTCCAACTATTGTGTGTCCTTATTATTCCTATTCTTAAATTTCAACAAATCATTTCTATCCATATTTTTTACATTTCCTGAACCTGTATAATATGACTACAACAGTAACCTCTAGGTATAAATCTTAATCTCAAATATTTAGCAAAATAATAATATCTGCCAAGTAGAACATATTCTATAACCCCTCATGAATTGTGACTTAGGTATAATTCTAATACTATATTTTGGATGCCAACTATGGGCATATAAGACAGAATTCCTACTGAAAGAATTTTGAAAAACTCTAGATGGAAATATACCATCAGCATTTTTCCAATATCCATATCAAGAAAAGAAATCTAATGTTCGTGAACCTCAAATGTATACTCTGTATACCACTTATTTTGGTTTAAATATTATGCAAACTCATCTAGCTCCTCTTTGTTTGAACTCCAAGTCAATCAATAATCATCTAAGAAACTTCTTCACATGTCTGTCAAATCCAAATATAAATTATATTCTACATTGTACACCATAATTTCCTCCAAATAGCCCATGAATAGGTCAGCATAAATCTGAAAAGACATCTTCATAGCAGTGCCACTAAGTTGTAAATAGCAATCAGTAACAAAATAAAAAAACATTTTAAGTAAGTACATGTTCTACTAACACCAATAAAAAAGTATTAAACCAATGTGGAAACAACTGTGCTTGATTTAGATAAAATTCAACAGCATCAGTAACCCCAAGTGTGGTATGGAAGTATACAGAGATTTAACATCTAAAGTAAACATTAACTAATGTTGCTTAGTTTGTATCTCCTCAATAACTTGTAAGAATTCTGTTGCATCCTTTATTCTCGCTTGAACCAGTAATAGCAATAATTTTAAATAATGAAGAAAATAATGATTCCATTAGCAAATAGCAGATACTGTAGGTCTACACACTGAAGATTTTAAATTTTTATGTACCTTAGGCAAAAAATAAATGAATTGAGATATAGGATATTTAATCTAAGTTGTTTAGTTATATGTTTAGAAATAATCCCCTGAGAACTCGTCAAACTGAGAAACTCTTCATCTTCTTTTCTAAATCTCCATGTAGAATCCATTTGTACTCTCATATAAAATCGACCATCATTTAACTGTCTGATAATGATCAGCATCCAAAACAACTATTCCTGTGGCTTAATCTACAGTTGAAATGATAAGATCATCCCTATTCTTCAATGCTCACATAGCCAAAAATGTAATTTTAGTCAAATTACCATGTTCTCTTAAATAGTTCACAGAATTATGTAACTCTTTCAAGAACCTATTGTTCAAAACTTAGAATAAAATAGTTACTTGATGGCTGAAATTTGGATCTTCTATAGAAAATATTTCTCCCCCAGGATGACAAGACCAGTTCCTTATTAACATTATAAAGTTAATTTACATTTAATTTGCAAGAAAAATCCTTAGCATCAGGCATTAATTGACACTAACTGAAATTCTGAAACAATTGAGGTAGGTACAAAATTCAAACTGTTATTAAGCAAATTAAGTCTAAAACCAGATGACACATAATTAGAAAAGACATGAAAAACCAAATCATCATACATTATGTGTCCATCATTGTTGAAATAATGTTTGTATGCTCAAATGCTTTGCAATGTTTTGTACCATCCCTCCTGCTTTTTCTAAAGGGTTGTCATTTATATTAGACATCCTATTATGTTGGAAATCATTGGAATCAGGCAAGTCATTTTCTGGTTCAGTTGCTCAAGATGCATCATCTGTGATCCCACTCTCTAAAAGAGGCTTGTCATTTATATTAGAAAAAATCCTATTATGTGGAAATAGAAT
>NC_056729.1:1368411320-1368421320 GCF_019279795.1 Protopterus annectens
ACAAATCAAATCTCAAAGTATCTGTGTGTCAGCTACTTTGGCAGGGACACAAAGCACTGGTTGGACAGAGAGGGTGCTGGAGGTCTTAGCTTGGCCACTCCACTGAGATCTCAACCCGGTAGTTGTGCCAGTGGGAAGTCTTACTGGGGATCCTGAGAAAGAAGGAGAAGCCAGCCCTAGACTGACTGTGATCTCTATGTGCTCTTAAGGGAAAATCACTTTACTGTGCGTGTACTTGTCATCCTCCCAGTGTATACTTCCCCCACTGTTGCCAGTGGTGAGGATTGAGGCTCCTTGATTACTGGGCCAGTGTTGGGGTGTCACACCACCTTCTGCCCAGACTATAAGGTAGGTACTGCCACCAGAACACTTCAAAGCCAGCTACTCCAAGGCTCTTACAAGGGTACCCAATTATACTGAGTAAGACTAATACTAATACTAATACAAATGGTAGTGTTTGACCAATGCAGCAAGGCTTTCAGGAGTGGTCAACAAATAAATATAAGTACTCTCAAGGGTTAGATATTCTGTAAAATACCAGCCACAATTAAAATATTAAGTATATTTAATAAATAATAAAATACCATAAAATGCTAAATATCTATTTACAATAAACACCAGAATTTCAGACACAGGAGCTATTAAAAATAACACAGATGGAAAGATTCATACAGATATAGAAAAAGCAATAATTAACTAATCTAACTATATTTCCTGACTGGTCTAAAGAATTACTCTTCCCTAGTTCACTTACTAGAGCGAGGCAAGATGAAGTGGGTAAGTGGCCTTCCTTTTTGGTCAGGTTTCAAAAACAGACTGCCTTGAGACTTCTGTCGTATCTAGTATTAAAACATCATTTCAGTGCTAGACTAGAGAATGACATCACATACACCTGGTCATCTGACTTCTGGTTCCCACACTTCCCTCCTTTACTAGAAACTGAACCAGAATTAAACACATATGTGTTACCATACACACAAATAGAGCTTTGCTGAGATGTGTTACAGCATCTAGAAGCTATAAAACCATTTCAAAACATCCACCATTCCAGGTTAGCAATTAGTTTACTCCTAAGGATAATACAGTAGGATTCCTAGTCCTGGTTTTCACAGACATTTCATCTCTGGTTACAATCAGAGCTGCAAGATGCAATCTTTAATGCTAAACCAGATAATTTAATTTCAGTCTATTTTTCAAAGTTAGCTGGGCTGAGCTTAACCTTTTCTCTTCCAGTATCCTCTGTTACAATATATTCTTTTCAACAGTTACAATATAGTCTGACATACAGGTGTATTTCTTTTTTGTCCAGTAGGATCCAGTGTCGATACATTTTTAACATAAGCAGCTTTACAAATACATTTTCAACAAAGGCATCTGTACAAATCAGTTTGATACACAAATAACATATAATTCTTTACAAAACTACAGAAAGCTATGCTGACACATATTACACATCCACTGCTCTACTTCTCCTGGCATAGCTGGCAATATCTCACATTTTCACAAGGAGGTTTGCATGGCTGCATTCTCAGAGCCTTCAGAAGATGCAAAGAAATGAAATTTTGTATTCTCTTTGGATAGAGATTTAGTGTCTGGACCATCTGCTGCAAAGGTTATCAAAAAGTGTGATGAAAGAAATACGGTAATTTTGGGAATATCTCAGATTTTCCAGCCCCTCTTCTCTAAATTTTGCAAAATATTTTCTGCTCCTTCACCTAGTTTAGGCAAGAAACAAAAGGAACAGTTTCAGGAGAATGCTGGTAAGTGAATGTCTGAAAAGCAATGTCAGGAAGGTTCCAAAAAGATTGTTTCAACCCCCGCCCCCCCCAGAACAATCAAATAAGGAGGAATAACTGTATAAGGGACCTTGTCCCCCCTTCACCCTTGGTAGTCACTTATCCCTGCCAGAAAGTATGACTTCCCATGTTTCTCTTTGGCAACAGATTTTTTTCAGAAAAATGGTACAGCTAGGATACAGATGACAGTGGGAGGAAATTTCTTCTTTTCTTGGAATTTCTCCTCATGTTCCAGATGAAAACATTCTTTTCATGGGATCATAGGATCATAGGAGATTACTAGGCTAATGGCTGCAGGGCCCATACAAGCCTAGCCAAGTTTAATGCATGTTCCCAAGGGTGTCTGGTTCAAGCAGACACAAAAATCAGCACTTATTGCCCCTGTCCAAGAGGAACACAGGTGGAACCCCTGGGGTGAATTTCTGGTTACTTATCCACTCATCCAAATTATGCTTAAATAGGGCCAGTGAGAGGCTTTTCTTAACATGAATAGGAAGCTTGCTCCAAATGTGGGACAATGTCTGTGAGACAAATCTGTCTCTCCAGCAAGTTCTGTTGATGCCACATACCAGGTTAATGGATTCTGAATGAGTGACCTGTTTGCCATTTGACTTGCGAATGTGCAGCATTTCCATTAAAGCTGGGTCAGAAATTGCTTTATATGCAAGACACGGGTCACCTTTAAGCAGTCTGTATGACACAGAGTAAAGTGACAATGATTTCAGTCTCTCCACATAAGATAGATCTTGAAGATCTTGAATTTTCTTTGTAAGGAACCTTTGTGGTCTATCCGATTGCTGCAGGTGTTTGGAAAGGAACATATCAAAGGGAGCATTGTACTCTATTATTGGCCTGATGAGGGAAGAGTACAGGGGGTTTATAGCATCTTCTTTATGGAGGCAATGCCCTTCCTTATGAGATGAGCAATATAAAATGCCCTTTTTACCACTGTGGAGACATGGTGATTGAAGTTAAGGTTGCTGTCGACCTGTGTGCTCAGATCTCTCACCCCTGACTGTGTGCTTAGGGTATTGCTATTGATGTGGTAGTTTGCAGGAACATCACCTTTGTTGAAGGGATGATAATGCATTTTTTAACACCATGACCTTGGCACCAGTCATTTGCAGAATGTTGACATTGCTAAGGGTTTCAATAATTCCTCCCAGTTTGCAGTCATCAGCAAACGTTGTCAGCCACAGTCCTTTAGTTTTAACCTGCACTTTGCAGAAGTAGATTCCAAACAGTAGAGGTTCCAGAACTGATCCCTGTGGAACACCACTGGTTACAGGTCTGCTGGAGGAGGTGGAGTCCCCTATTTTGTCCATATGATGTCTATCAGTGAGCCAGTTTACAACCCACCTGACAATATATGGGTTGATACCCATCTGGGTGAGTTTATTAATGATACCTGAGGGGGAGGCCTTGGGTAAATCTAGGTTGACAGTATGCACAGATTTGCCTTCATCTATTGATTTGGTGACTGTTTTGAAGAAGTCCACGAAGTTTAACAGGTATGTCATTGCCTTTTTGAATTGTTCAGAACTCATTGTAAGCACTAAATAAGCTACAAATTACTACAGCACTCAACTTTCCTCACTTGTTTAGAGGAAAACAGTTTTTATTACTTAATAAATAAACACCTTCCCAGGCATGTCTAAGGGTCAGCTCCCAGTGTTTTCTCCTGTCTAACTGATGAATCTGGGCATCTTGGGGCAATGCAGTAATTGCCTCATGTACACAGACAACCCGCTCCTCCTACAACCCAACATTACAACCTGTGAGAGATGCACTTATATAGCCAAACTGGAAGCAAAATTGTCTTCACCCAAGAGTGTACTAGACAGTCAAGAGGAGAGGGTAAACACTTGCACCACACCACACTCATCACATAGTCCCTCAAAACCTACACCACCAAAACACACACATAGAAGCACAAAACACACACCTACATTTGCGGAGGCTCTCAATAAAAATCTGCTCAAGCAACACGGATCTCCAAAGCAGAAACACAAGCAACCTCCACCTCCCCAACACAACCCAAATGACACATAGCTCACAAGCTCAGTGTGCCACTCAACCACAGCCCATAAGGCATAACAACGTACCCAACACTCTAGTCATAGGTGACTCTACAGTCAGACACACTGATGTTCCACTCACCAGGCTAAACAAAGAGAAAGTTACTGTCATCTGCCTGTCGGGTGCCAGGATCCATCACATAATGCACGCACTCAGGTCACTCCACAACGAGTACAAATATGACTCTATCATTCTCCATGTTGGTGTGAATATCCTGAGATGTACCTCCCTGGACTACATGAAAAAACACATGAAGGAGCTGTCTGATCTTGTAGCCCAGTCAGGTATGATCCTAGCCCTGAGTAGTATCCTGCCATTACCCAGAATGATACCACAGTAAAATGACAAAATAATTGACTTCAACAACTGGCTAAGTTACTGGTGTCATTCTAAAGGGATCCAGTATCTGTCTGCCTGGGATGACATGATCAACAGACCACTATGCTTTGCCAGAGATAGCCTGCAACTGTCACTCTTGGCATTCCAGATACTGGCTAAGGCTCTTGCCACTCCTACAGTGCCTTTTTTAGGAAAGGTTCAAATAACAAACTCACCACCGTAACAGGTACAAGGAAGCAAAATCTGAGGGTAATGCTACTCAATGCTAGAAGTGTAAACCTCAAAAGGCACTCACGTGAGGCACTCCTTAAATGGAAAACATCTATACCTGTGCAGTGACAGAGACCTGGTTCAAGGCTCCAGAGAGCACCCCTACATTACCAGGCTATAATTCATACCACACCTTTTGGCCACCTAACCTAGACTGAAACCCTAAAGGTGGACGTGTGTCCATATTCATTAAGGATAGCCACACCTCCAGGCAAGTTGCTCAGCATAATGCATACGAGATTATCCAAGTGCAACTAACTCTGGGCAAGACCACAGTCCAAATTGTAGCTTGCTACAGATCCTCCACCATGCCCCAGGATTCCCACTCCTCATTTATTGATACACAGTAAAATATTAGGGTACAATCTAACACCCTAATAATGGGCGATTTTAACTACCCCACCGTTAACTGGAAAAACTACTCATGTACTAACTCTTTTGCTCAATGTTTTCTGGAATTCATAAATTCAAACACCTTGGATCAACTTATCCACACCCCCACCAAGGACAGCAATATCCCAGACCTGGGCAAGCGGTGTTCCACACCAGATGCCAATTCCTTGTTGGTCAGATCTGACCACAAGCTAATCACCCTAGATATCCACATCCCGTCCCCACCCCGCATCAGGGAAATCAACGTAAAAAATTTCTCCAAAGCCAACTTTATGCTTCTTAAGACAGAAGTGGCAAACTTCACGACACCCATGCAGAAGGACAATAGAGGTATGACTGCTGAATCCTACACAAATGCGCTTTATAAGCACTTACACAAGTGCATGGATCATGCAATCCCTAACAGAACCAAGATGCTATCCTCCAAAAAAAGGAAGCCAATCTGGTAGTGCCCTACCATAAACAAACTCTACAACAGAAGAAAGAAACTGTTGCAAAAAAAGAGTAAAATCCCATGATTGGAGGAACTCCATGGTCAGCCTCAGTAAAAAGCTGAGATCCCTCATAAAATCCTTCAAAGCTAGTTATGAAAACAAAATCACCAGTGATTCCAAAGACAACCACAAAGCATTCTATAGCTATGCCAAGAATATCAATGGCAACACTCAGATCTGCTCTGAGTTACAACACAATGGCACTAAATATATAGAACCAACTGATATTGCCAACATCCTGGCAGATAAGTTCAGTGCTAACTTTACCCCCCTCACCCCCTAAAGGGCCCATCTCTATACCAGAAAAATGCAAAGTTCCTGTAATCACAGTTGCACAGGTAAAAAAACACACTCTCCAAACCCAAGACTACAGCATTCATGGGACCTGACAACATTCCAGGCTGCTTTCTACATGAACTACAGAATGAACTGGCACCCCACCTAAAGTGCCATGTTCAATCATAGCCTCACCTCAGGCTTTATGCCCACTGAATGGCACACAGCAATGGTTATCCCACTCCACAAAGGGGGAGCCAACACGGACCCCGGGAACTACTGCCCCATTATCCTGACGAGCCCAGTCTGCAAGGTTATGGAACGTATCATCATGGAATTTATAAACAATGACATTGGTAATCTCCAAACTCTAGACCCCACCCAGTTTGGATTTGTAAAAGGCAGATCATGTCTCCTTAACCTGATAGACTTCTTTAAAGCAGTCACCAAAGCCGTAGATGAGGGTAAGGTGGTTCACACAGCCTATCTAGATCTCGCCAAGGCTTTCAACACCATCCCCCACTCTGGAATTATAGATAAACTCACTAAACTAGGTATAAATCCCTATGTCTCAAGATGGGTTGCCAACTGGCTCACTGACAGAACCCACACTGTGAAAGTAGCAGACTCCAAATCCGACTTCAGACCAGTGACAAGTGGAGTACCACAGGGTTCAGTCCTGGGTCCTCTCCTGTTTGGTATCTACTTCTCAGAAGTACAGGCTAATACAGAAGGTCTTTGGCTAATGAAGTTCACATATGACTGCAAACTAGAAGCCATAATCGAAACTCTTAGCTATGTGGACATCCTACAAAAGGGCCTCACTGAGACAGATGCCTGGTGTTAAAGCCATGGCCTCAAGCTCAATGCCAAACAGTGCATTGTCATCCATTTTGGTAAAAACTCTGTACCCATGAACTACCACATAGGCAGTAGTCTACTTAACACCGAAAGTGTGATAAGAAAACTTGGGACAAAGGTGGACAGTAGTCTCTCCTTTGACAATCACATCACCACAGTAGTCAGGAAATCCTTCTACATGACACACCTCATCACAAAAGGTTTCTCATCCAGGAAAAAAGAGGTCATTTTCCCTCTTATCTAAACAACCAACTAGCAAAATTCTATTCCAGGACTCCATGCAAGAAGGCCTGGAGGACAAATGCTTTTTCTTTTCATTGGACAGGAATGTTCCTGTACATTTTTCCACCCTTTACACTGATGTCAAAGGGTACTTCTGAAGACTCAGAAGGAATCCCTTCAAGATCATTGTGGTGATTCACTTTTGGCCCAGGCAACAGTGGGTCTCCTTTCTTTTGGAAATGGCCAGGAGCAACTACCACAAAATTCCTCACAGACTACATTTACTCACAAAAGAACAGGGTGTTTGATGCATCTCAACCCAAACATCAAGTGATTTCCAGGATGATAGGGTATTAATACTTTTTAGGCACCTGTTTCCTGAGGGTACTGATGGAGCAAGAAAGTCTGCTGCTAGAAAGTTACATATAAGTAAACGGAAAAGGTTTTCTAGTTAGTGCCATCAAAACAACCAGCATTCATTCAAGGCTAATGGGTCTCTGGTTTTACAATATTTATATGAGTTAATTTCCTATGGCCTATATTATTCCTCTGTCAAGGTTCATTTGTCAGCCATTTTTAGCATGTCTGCCCATGGACCCCCCGCGATGCAATCTTATGTCACAAAGTTTTTGAAAGGGGTGTTATACAAGAAGCCTCCCAGAAAACTGGTGTCTCATCCTTGGTATCATAATTTTGTGTTAGAGAAGTTAACACATTCCATTTGAATAAACTCATCTATTTTACTTGAGGTTCTTAACATGGAAAACAGAGTTTTTGCTTTTTCAAGTAATGTTCTCTAAGGGCTTAGCCTCCCTCGCAAAGTTGTCATGAAAGCTCTGAAAAGCTTGACACCCAAACCAGTCTTTTTAGTCAGCTCATCTCAAGCTGACTAACAGATTGGGCACCTGGAAGGTAGCCTGAAGCTACAGAAGGTGGATAGCTGTTATGTCCTATGGATAATATAATGGCTACTGCAGCAGTAATCATCTGGACATCTACTGTTATGGTAAGCTTACTTACACAACTCTACTTTCTTCTTCCAGTGCCATAATATTCATCAAGTCCTTCTCAGTATTCCCATGTAGCTTCCTAACAAAAACAGCTACATGATCATACAGCCAGATACACCAAAAGGTAAGCATCGGAGACCTGTGTTAGGGTATATAGAAGGACAACAACATAGGTTAATAGGTTCATAGGTAGGTACTAGGCTATTGGCCCTAGGGCCTATATAAGCCTAGCCAAAAAGGTACCCTGGCTTTTGCCACCCAAGAAAATTATTTTCCTGTGCCCCTGTCAAGCAGAGGTGATCCCTGGGGTGAATTTCCTATTTCTCATCCAATCATCAGGATTTTTCTTGAAGAGTGCAAATGAGGAACTTTGATATAGATAGGTAGTTTGTTCCAGAGTATGGGAAGTCTCTGGGACAGGAATCTATCCCTCCAGCATTCTGTTTATTGTAGTGACAAGGTTTAGGTCTTTACAGTGTGTAGCTCGGAAGGATTGAGATTTCATTAAGTGGAGCATGTCCAACAGCTCTGGGTTTGACATAGCTTTGTATGTTAGGCAGAGATTGCCTCTGAGTAGGTGATATGCGACAGAATAAAGCTAGAGTTTTTTGAGATGGTCTGCATAGGGCATCTGTTTGAGGCTGGTAATCCTCTTTGTGAGGTATTTCTGTAGCCTTTCCAGTTGTTGTAGACGTCTCTTGAGGTACATTCTTAAAGGGGTGTTGTACTCTATAATGGGTCTAATGAGTGATGAGTAGAGGGGAACAATGACCTCCTTTTTCCTGGATGAGAAACCTTTTGTGATGAGGTGTAGAAGGATTTCCTGACTACTGTGGCGATGTGATTATCAAAGGAGAGACTACTGTCCATCTGTGTCCCAAGGTCTCTTATCACACTTTCGGTAAGTAGACTACCACCTATGTGGTAGCTCATGGGTACATAGTTTTTACCAAAGGGGATGACAATGCACTTTTTGGCACTGAGCTTCAGGCCATGGCTTTGACACCAGGCATCTGTCTCAGTGAGGCCCTTTTGTAGGATGTACACATAGTTAGGAGTTTCGATTATGGCTCATAGTTTGCAGTCATCTGTGAACTTTGTTAGCCAAAGTCCTTCTGTGTTAGCCTGTACTTCAGAAAAGTAGATACCAAACAGTAGAATACCCAGGACTGAACCCTGTTGTAGTCCACTTGTCACTGGTCTGATGTCTGATTTGGAGTCTGCTACTTTCACAGTGTGGGTTATGTCAGTGAGCCAGTTGGCAACCCATCTTATGACATAGGGATTAATACCTATTTTAGTGAGTTTATCTATAATTCCAGAGTGGGGGATGGTGTCAAATGCCTTGGTGAGATCTAGATAGGCTGTGTGAACCACGTTACCCTCGTCTACGGCTTTAGTGACTGCTTCAAAGAAGTCTATCAGGTTTAGGAGACATGATCTGCCTTTTACTAACCCAAATTGGATGGGGTCCAGAGTTTGGAGATTACCAATGTCTTTGTTTATAAGTTCTATGATGATACATTCCATGGCCTTGCAGGCAAAGCTCGTTAGGCTAATGAGGCGGTAGTTCCCAGGGTCTGTGGTGGCTCCCCCTTTGTGGAGTGGGATAACCATCACTGTGCACCATTCAGTGGGCAGAAAGCCTGAGGTGAGGCTATGATTGAACATGATGCTTAGGTGAGGTGCCAGTTGATTCTGTAGTTCATGTAGAATGCAGCCTGGGATGTTGTCAGGTCCCATGAATGCTGTGTTCTTGTCTTTGGAGAGTGTGGTTTTTACCTGTACAGCCGTGATGACAGGAACTCTGCATTCTTCCGGTACAGAGATGGGCCCTTTAAGGGGTGAGAGGAGGGTAAAGTTAGCACTGAACCTATCTGCCAGGATGTTGGCAATATCAGTTGGTTCTGTATATTTGGTGCCATTGTGCTGTAACTCAGAGCAGAACTGAGTGTTGCCATTGAGATTCTTGACATAGTTATAGAATGCTTTGTGGTTGTCTTTAGAATCAGTGGCAATTTTGTTTTCGTAACTAGCTTTGGAGGATTTTATGAGGGATCTCAGCTTCTTATTGAGGCTGACCAGGGAGTTCCTCCAATCATGGGATTTTACTCTTTTTTTGCAACAGTTTCTTTCTTCTGTTGTAGAGTTTGTTTATGACAGGGGACTACCAGATTGGCTTCCTTTTTTTTGGAGGATAGCATCTTGGTTCTGTTAGGGATAGCACGATACATGCACTTGTGTAAGTGCTTATAAAGTG
>NC_056729.1:1368426320-1368540092 GCF_019279795.1 Protopterus annectens
AAGTTTTGTGCATAATATCCAAAACAAGGAACTTAAACTTATGGTCAGTACCTGTTTTGGCTACATGGAGAGCTAGGGAATTTGTTTCTTTAGCATTCCTAATATCACTAGTGTGTTCTAGAAACACCAGTTAGTGGCAACATAGCTGTGAGTCACCAGGAAACATCACATCCTAAATCCATTACACCAATACAATCTTCACACAAAAATACAAATGCACTAGTGATTGGTGATTCCATTGTTAGGCACAAGGATTTTAAACTCACAAGGCTGAGCAAAATTAGGGTTACAATATGCTGTCTCTAGGGCATAAGATTATCAATGTTATAAGGACCATGAGGACTCTTAAACCCGGCAACTATGAGTATGACATGATGGTGGCTCATGCTGGGGTAAACAACCTGGTGTGCAAAACCATGAGGGGTATGGAGAGGGAGACATGACTGATGGATTTTCCAACCTAAAGTCCAAAACAAATAAACCACCTGACCATATCATAATGGCTCTACTTAATGCTAAAAGTCTAAACAATAAAATTCTGGACCTTGAGACCCTCCTGAGCACACCCATGTAAACCTGGTTTAAGTGCCCAGATTGCATTCCATCATTGCCTGGATTTTTTGCTTCCCACTTATTTCAACCTAATGGAAACTGTGGTGGTGGTGGTAGTGTGTGTGTGTGTGTGTGTGTGTGTGTGTGTGTGTGTGTGTGTGTGTGTGTGTGTGTGTGTGTGTGTGTGTGTGTGTATGTGCATATATATTTCGACTTTTCAAATTAACCAGTGCATCATGTCCCAGTCGGTTCAGGTATGTTCACATACTTATGTATTAATTCTTGTTTCTTTATCTGAGCTCAATGTATTAACTGTTTACTGTATTTACTCGCAAACTGAAACCTTGATGAATTAAGGCATGTTTATTAGTACCGGCTGCTACAAATTACTTGCAAACTGCTGTTGATATTGTATCCATTTATTGTCGTTTGCATTGACTTAGTGGTCTGTCCTGGGTATTGTAACATTGATAAGGGACAGAAATAATGAACAAGTAGTGTAGCATTGATAAGGGACAGAAATAATGAATATTAATTGAGCCCTTAAGGCAGATATATAGGGAAGAGTGCTGCTGTTTGTTAATACTGAAAGGTGCACGTGGACTTGTTTGATAATCATGTATACTGAATGATTGAATGATTAACTCTGTTCTTTGTACAGTACTAATAAATATATCCCCTCTCTTGGTGTCCCTACCTCACCTCCCCCTGAAAGGCTTGTTAAAGCATATAGGGTCATTCTGGGAATAACAAGAAGTACAGAAGACTTTCCCCTCCACGGAACTTATTGTAATGAGATGTTCCTACCTCACCTCCCCCTGAAAGGCTTGTAAAAGCATATAGGGTCATTCTGGGAATAACAAGAAGTACAGAAGACTTTCCCCACCACGGAACTTATTTTAATGAGGTGTTCCTACCTCACCTCACCCTGAAAGGCTTGTTAAAGCATATAGGGTCATTCTGGGAATAACAACAAGTACAGAAGACTTTCCCCACCACGGAACTTGTTTAAATAAGTCCAATATCCACTAAAATACCTTGCCACCTGTAAACCTAACAAACTGGGTCCAAAAAAGCACTGGTGAATGTCCCCATAACTCCTGCTTGTAATCTGTTTATGCTGATAAACATTAGGTTGGAAGGGTTAGACTTTCATGTAGCCTTCTTCTTCCCCAATTAAGGTAAAAACTGCGTGCTTTCTACTGTTCAACAGACGAGCATAGTGTGCTCTGCACCTCCAAATAGTGCATTTCTCAATAAACTAAGTGAAATAAGTATGCTACAAAAGGGAATTGGAAAATGGGCTCTCTTCATTGTAAACTGAGAAGCAGGCAGGGAACTGTGTAGTTTTTAACAGTAGGGCCTAGGAACAGAGTATTGGGCATATAAAAAGAAACAAAAAAGCATGCTTGTAACTCATACCTGCACAAGCTGCCTCTAGGCATCTGCTTTACTGGTTTATCCCTGCTCCGCTCGCTTCACTCACTTGCACCCCACCCTGCTCCCATATCTCACCCGCCCTCGGTAGTACTACGTTTATAGCACTACTGACATGCCCCCTTAATTAGCTAACGAACTACACGTGCTCCTAGAACCCAGCAAACTCCTAGCACAATACTATCCATCCCAGTATTCATATTAATCCACCCATAGCTATTCTATTCTCACTGAATAGAAATCACTGCACCCTCCTACAACAAAACTTTCAGCTAAAACCTCAAAAGTTCTGGGCTGGTATTAACAATCTTCTCCACCCAGTCTGTTATGCCATTCCTACCCCATCAGCTGCTCTTGATAAATCCCCTATAGAAATTGCAAACAGTTTCAACTCCTTTACTGAAACTATCCAGTCTCTAGCTACTCATCTCACTCCATTGGACACAAACACCAGCTTTGGCACATCTAGCCCTGATACACCCAGCACCCAACCCACCTTTACCTTTCAAACCATACCTACCAACCTGATCCAGACCTTACTCAAAAAGCTAAAACCTACTACACTAGCTGCCGACCACCTCCCAGCTGAATCTCTTCAAAAAGCAGTTGATTGATGCCATAGCACTTCCCATTTCTATTCTGATCAACATATCCATCTCAGAAGGATCCATCCCGGCAATATGGAAAATATGTTATACCTCTCCATAAAGGAGGAAGTTCCACAGAATTATCTAACTTTAGACCTATAGCTATTCTTTCACCACTAGCTAAAATCATGGAAAGATGCATACACAAACAAATCATGCACTTTCTAATTCAAAACGGAAAGCTCGCCGACTCTCAGCACAGCTTTAGGCCATTCCACAGTACCACCACGGCTCTTCTATCTTTCTCTAATGTCATCAGTCTTCATCATAACAACAACAAACTATCTTCAGCACTCTTTCTAGATCTCTCAAAAGATTTCGATATGGTCAACCATCAGCTACTGCTCAATACCCTACAAACCATCGGTTTAGACCAACACACAATGCAATGGTTTCACTCCTACCTAAACTGTAGAAGCAGGCTGTCTTATGGCAGAGCTAGCTGTCATCCCAACTTCCTCTAACCCTAGGTGTCCCACAAGGGTCCATACTAGGTCCCCTTCTTTTCTCTATCTTTATCAACGATCTGCACACCACCATCCCAGGAGCCACCTGCATCCAATATGCAGATGACTCAAAGCTAATATGCTCCGCCTCCTCTCCTACACAATGTCTAACCCTCACCCAGACCACTTTCAGCACAATAGAAACATGGCTAGCTAATCGCTGCCTGCTTCTAAATCCTAACAAAACCAAGCTACTACTTTTCTCCCCTAACCGTAGAATTTCTCCTTCTTCCTTCAACATCAAATCCAGCAATGACACCATTATCTCCCCTGATGACCATACAAAGTTTCTAGGCATAATAATAGACAACAACCTTAGATTTGATAAACATGTCAATCACACTATTAAGTCCATCAACAAAAAACTTGTCTCACTGTACAGAGCCAAACCTTTCCTCACCCCCCCCCCCCCCAGCTAGGGTAGCTATTGCAAGATCACACCTCCTCTCTACCCTTATGTATGCCTGCCCTGTACTCACCAACATATCCAAAACTGATCTCAACAAATTATCAGGATGTTACAATCATATTGCCAGATTTGCTACTGGCATGGCTTTTAGGACCCACCATTGCCAGAACCTCAAATCACTGGGATGGCTAGAGTATCCTACCCTTCTACAGTTCAACTAGCTTATAGTAGCGCATAAGATTCTCCATCAACCTGAAAACACCCCTGCCCTCAAAAATATTTTCACCCCTCATACTGCCCCCAGGTCATTATGCTCAGCTGATAAACTAATGATACTGACCCAAAAATCCAACAACTCTTCAGGCGATGCTATATTTGCCAACTCAACCAGTAAAATCTGGAATCTACTCCCTGCTACCATTACCAAGGAAACCTCACTACCCCTATTTAAAAGAGAACTCAAAAAATACCTCACATCTCATTGGCTGTTCTCTTGTTCTAAACCTAACAACTTCACTAATACATGTCTTGCTACCTAACCTGCTGTTTAGCCAAGTGTCTATGCCTCATAGCATTTGAATGTCTAAGCACTGTGAATTATGAGATCTGATTGTATTCTATGTTCACATTTTCTGATATGTCTTTGCCAATCAGATGTAAGTCTGCACATTGTGTATATTGATATCTGCCAGTATTCTTTGTCTATATTTTTCTAAACATGCCTGCCTGAGTTTATCACTCAGTGATGTATGTACTGTCTCTTTTTTGGTATGTGGAGCTTTTCTCCTTGGGCCTCCATTGAAAATGGACATATATCTAGTTGGAATATCCCAGTCAACAAATGTAAAATAAAATAAAATAAATAAATAAATATAATATATATACCCCTACGTATCTCTATCTATCTATCTATCTATCTATCTATCTATCTATCTATCTATCTATATTCTCTTGAGACAGATACCTAGAGACCCACAAACAGAGCTTATACAGATTTAAGTCACTCTAAATAACATCAACTATCAGGGTATAGTGTGCTAAAGGACTCACTCTATGTCATCAAGAAAATCAATCAGCATTCCTAAATATTCTTGATGGATTCCCCATAAGTAGAAATATTGTTATCCTATGTGACTTTAACTACCAAGTAATTAACTGGAGAACCCATACCACTAAAGTAGGATATGAACAAAATTCTTAGATTTTATAAACAAGAACTCCCTAGACCAGATTATCAATCAATCCACTAGAGAACTGAATACACATGACCTAGTGATACCAAACTTAGAGTCTGTATATACCAAGGTATCCCCCTGACTGGTCAAGTCAGACAACAAACTAGAAACCTTCCCCATCAAAATCTCCAAACTGTCTGAAACAAATATCACAGAATTCAATGACTTTAAACTAAATCTTACTATAATGTTATCACCCTTAATGTTAATATTGCAAAAATTTCTGCAGACAAGTTTTACTCGCAGCTCAAAAAATGTGTTAAACTGGTAGTATCCAGATCCTAGCATATGGTGAGGTTTTAAAGCAAACCAATGTGGTTGTCCTCAAGAGTTATAAACAATGTAATAAAAGGAAGAAACTCCTAAACCATTATAGCAAACCAAAAAGCACCCAAATTAAGGAAAACATCAAACATCTAGATAAAAAAACTAAAAAAAGGACATCAGGACAATGAAGACATTCCAGGAATTCAGACCAGCCACTGAAGCCAAAGACAACTAAATATCCATCTTTAATTGTATCACAAAAATAAGAAATAACATGAGATATTTCTCAGAGCTTTTTAATAATAGCACTACCTACTCTGATCCAGTGGATATTGCCTAGATAGTAGAAAGAAATTTAGTGCCAAATTGATCGCAGGGACATCAATTCCAAGCCAACTTATCCTTGATGGAGTCAAGTGGCTACCCAACATGAAAGAGCAGCTACTGCAGGTACTGTCCAAAATAAACAACACTTCATCTATAGGACCTGAAAATATACATTATTGCATGAGTTGTAATAATAAACAAGCATCTTCTTCAACATCTTCAAGCTGACCATAGCAACTGGCTTTGTTCGACGGAAGTGGTGCACATCTGTTGTGATGTCACTTCACAAGGGTAGCCCCATAAATGACCTTAGGAATTACAAACCTATCAGCCTAATGAGTTTTATATGCAAAGTCATGGAATGTACCATAACTGACCTAATTAATTATGATATTAAAAATATTATCAGACGCAACCCCAGCAGTATGACCTTGACAAGGGTAGATCCTGTGTAATGAATGTTGTGAATTTCTTTAAGAGGGTTATTCAGATCATATTCTGGGACCAAGCTGTCCACACAGCATACCTTGACCCTGCCAAGGCATTCAATACCATATAAAATGCAAACATAATAAACAAGCTGAAGAAGCTCCACACTGACCCATATGTAGATAGAGATAGCCAACTGGCTTAGGAACAGGACTCACACAGTAAGAGGTAGGGGAGCATCCTTGGAGAGCATGAAACTGGCCAATGGAGCTCCACAGGGTTCCCTGCTGAGACCTCTGCTTTTTGGCACGTACTTGTCAGATTTCCAGTTATTGAATAAGGATCTCAGATTCACAAAGTTCAAGGATATTTGTAATCTGGGAGTTGTTGTTAAGTCTCCCTCTGACATACAGACACTTCAACAGGAGTTTATACCTGTCAATAGCTGGTGCACTAAAATGCACTCAAACTCAGTGATGAAAAATGCAATATTATAGCATTTGGTGAGAAGCCCCTGGTTCAAGCATATACCATAGGTAACATACCACTTCAAAATGAAAAGGTCATGCAAGATGTAGGAACTTGGGTGGAGACCTCTCTCTAGTTTGACCAACACATTACTACAGTGGCTAGGAAATAATTTTCCTTTTCACAGCTCATATCTAAAGGTTATCAAAAGAATTATTCACCTCCTTTTACTCAGCAATTAGACCATCACTGAATACAATGCCCCTTTGGGATGTACCTTACTAACCATATCAAACAATTGGAAAGACACCAGAAGTTTGTAACTGAAAAGATCATGGACTTAAAATATTTTAACTACCAAGAAAGACTGCAGGCTTTATCTCTATACTCAGTTTCATACAGACTGCTTGGAGCAATCTATACTTTGCCTAAATGGTTATGAAGGATCCAGTAGTCCAAGAACACTTATATCGCCATAAATTATACTGCTCAGCTAACACTAGGTCCAGAGATCTAAATCTGCTCTAAATAAATGAGACAGGGATAATGGAAAGATTGGACACACAGTGCCTTCCCATTCTTTTGAAGAAACTCCCCTGCAAGTTAAGCAGTGTGATATATTGCCTTTAAAAAACAGCTCAACAGCTATATGGGTTTTCATAAATTCACCCCGATATGACTGACTTGCCCTCCATGGAAAGTGAGGTAAGACCAAAGATTTGTTCCTGGCAAGGCGGAAATGGTCTTGTGGCTCAGTTGCCTTGTATTTCCTATGATCCTATGATTATAAACTGTAGCAGTACCATAGGGTGTGGTTTGTCTGAATATTGGTAGCATTCTAAAAATGTTTTTTTCTAAGGTTAGGAGCAGGATAGGAGTAGAGTTAACACTTATTAGTAAGGTGGGAAAAGGGGCTTCACCCTCTCTGAAACATTGCCAGTACACAAGACAGGCTGTCAAGCTCAGATACACAAACATGCAACAAAAAACTTACTCTTACCTAATCCTTACTCAAATCCTAACTCACCAGCACTTGCACAAAAACACTCCCTCCTATTATACCAACCCACTTAATTTTGTTTACATTCTGAACTGTCAGCATTTTTAACTGCATTAATAAACTCATATACCTACACATGCACACACACACACGCACACACACGCACACACACGCACACACACGCACACACACACACACACACACACACACACACACACACACACACACACACACACACACACACTCACACACACACACACACACAAACATCCAGTATCTGTCTGCTTGGGATGACATAATTGACAGACCTTGATGCTTTGTCAGAAATGGCCTGCATTTGTCACCCCTATGTTTCTGGATACTGACTAAGGCTCTTCCCACTCCTATAGTTCCTTTTTTTAGGCAGTGTTCCAAAGATCAAATTACCACTGTAACAGATATAAATAAATGCAATCTGAGGGTCATGCTGCTCAACATTAGAAGTCTAAATCTCAAGATGCACTTGCTCAAAGCACTCCTCAAAACGGAGAACATCAACATTTGTGCTGTAATGAAGACCTGGTTTAAAGCAGCAGAAAGCACCCCTGCACTACCAGGCTATAACTCATTCCACACCTTTTGGCCCCAGAAAATGGATCAAAGCTCCAAAGGAGGTGGCCTCTCCATATTCATAAATGATATGCGCACCTCCAGACTAGTAGCCCAGCATAAAGCATCGGAGGTACTTCAGGTACAACTAACAGTGGGTAAGATGGCAATTCAGATTGTAGTCTGCTATAGGTTCCCAACCATGTCCCAAGACTCTCATTCCACATTCCTAAGCACCCTGGAAGCTATTGGAGTCAAACCCAACACTCTCATACTGAGTGACTTCAACTACCCGTCCATCAACTGGGAAAACTACTCATGCACCAGTACACTTGCCCAATGCTTCCTGGAATTCATTAATTCCAATGCACTGGACCAGCTCATTCTTACCCCCACTAGAGGAAGCAACATCCTTGACCTGGTTATTACTAACATGGGCAACCGTTGCTCAACACCAATAGTCAATTCCTCCCTGGTTAGATCCGACCACAAACTAATTACCATGGAAATCCACATCTCACCCACACCACCAGCAAAGGTAACCACAATGAAAAACTTCTCCAAAGCTGACTTTGGGCTCCTGAAAGCAGAGGTGGCTAACTTCACGGCACCATGCAAATGGAAAATAGGTGCATGACTGCCAAATCATACACCAATGCACTGTACGAACACGTACACAAATGTATGGAACTAGCCATACCCAATAGAGCCAAGACACTCTCCTCCAAAAAAAGGAATCCAATCTGGTGGTCCCCTGCCATTAACAAACTCTACAACAGAAGGAAGAAACTGTTGCAGAAAAAGGTGAAGTCCCAAGACTGCAAAACCTCCCTTATTAGCCTCAACAAAAAGTTGAGATCCCTCATGAAAACCTCTAAAGCTAGCTATGAAGGCAGATTTGTGGCAGACACTAAAAACAACCACAAAGTCTTCTACAGTTATATCAAGAATCTCCATGTCAATACCCAGATTTGCTCTGAGCTACTGCACAATGGTACCTCCTATACTGAGCCAACAGATATTGCCAGCATACTGGCCGACAGATTCAGTGCCAACTTTATCCCGCTCTCCCCCCTAAAGGACCAATCGCACTACCAGAAGAATGCCAGGCACCCAGCATTACTGCAGTACAGGTTAAAGCTCCATTGTCCAAGGCCAAGAATGCAGCTTCCATGGGACCCAACAATATCCTGGCTGTGTTCTACATGAACTACAAAGCAAACTGGCACCACACCTGTGTGCCCTGTTCAATCACAACCTCACCTCAGGCTTTTCCCCTACAGAATGGTGCACTGCTACAGTCATCCCTCTCCATAAAGGAGGAGCGACTATAGACCCTGGAAATTATCACCCCATTAGCCTGATGAGTCTGATATGTAAGGCTATGGAGCGCATCATCATGGACCTAATTAACAAGGATATAGGGAATCTCCAAACTCTGGATCCCACACAGTTTGATTTTGTGAAGGGTAGATCATGCCTACTCAACCTGGGTGACTTCTTTGAGTTAGTCACCAGAGCTGAGGATGAAGGCAAGGCAGTTCATACAGCCTACCTCGATCTAGCCAAGGCCTTTGATAACATTCCCCACTCAGAAATTACTGATAGACTCACCAAACTAGGCATCAACCCTTATATCACTAGGTGGGTTGCAAATTGGCTCACAGATAAAACCCACAGTGTGAAAGTAGCAGACTCCAAGTCAGACTGCTGACCAGTCACAAATGGAGTTCCACAGGGATCGGTCCTGGGTCCTCTCCTGTTTGGCATCTACTTCCCAGAAGTCCAGGCCAACACAGAGGGACTCTGGCTGACAAAGTTTGCTGATGATTGCAATCTGGGAGCCATTATTAACTCCCCAAGTGAAGTAGACATCCTACAGAAAGGCCTCACTGAGACCAACAACTGGTGTCAAAACCATGGCCTTAAGCTTAATGCCAAAAAAAGTGTCGTCATTCCCTTTGGGAAAAACTTGGTTCCCACTAATTACCACATTGGTGGTAGCCCACTGAACACTGAAGGCATTATAAGAGATCTAGGGACACAGGTTGACAGTAACCTCTACTTCGCCCACCACATTGCCACTGTGGTCAGAATGTCCTTCTATGTGGCACATCTCATTACCAAGGGTTTTGCATCCAGGAAGAAAGAGGTTATCATCTCTCTCTACTCTTCCATCATTAGACCAATCATCGAGTATAATGCCTCATTTGGCATGTACCTCATTAAACACCTGCAACAGCTGGAAAGGCCACAAAAGTACCTCACGAAGAGGATCCTAGGCCTTAAACACACGGCCTACATGGACAGACTCAAAAAACTCCATCTTTTCTCTGTCTCATATTGTCTATTAAGAGATGATCTCTGCTTGACTTACAAAGCCATGTCTGACCCAGCTCTGTTAGAAATGCTACACCTAAAGAAATCCCAGTCCCTCTGCACCACATGCTCCAGGGACCTCAACCTCATTACCACAATCAACAGAACATGCTGGAGGGGCAGGTTCATAACCCAGAGACTGCCCATGCTCTGGAATAGACTTCCCATACATGTCAAGCAGTGCACCTCACTGGCCCTTTTCAAGAGAAATCTTGATGAGTGGATGGGAAATAGAAAGTTCACCGGACGGATCACTACAGTGGCTCTACTTGACAGAGGCACTGGGAACTAATGGCGGCATGATGCCAGGGCACTTCTATGGGCTAGGCTTGTAAAGGCTCCAGGACCATTGACCTAGTACACACTTATGAACCTATCAACCTATGAGCATACACAAGCAAACCCACACATACATACATGAATATTGTTGCAGTAGCCTCTGCTGAATGTGCTTTAAGTTGACAGTGTTTACTGCTTTGTTTGTTGACTGAAGGCATTTCTTCATATTTGGAATGTCTACTGCTCCTGTGGTGTTCAAGCTATGCTCGTAGGAAGGTAAGTGTTTATCTATCTATCTATCTATCAATATAATATATAGATCAATAGATAGATATGTGTGTGAGGCTAACACTATCTGTGCCACTATCCCTAAACCCAACCCTGAATATTATCTTAGGAAAAGCCCTTTCTCTAAAAGTGATACTATTAAGTCAAGTTAAGCCTGAAGGTAATGTTCAATTTTTTTTTAGTATTATTATTATTATTTTGACTGATTACAAAAGGAGAACACAAATGAATGTTTATTCTCCTTTGCTAATTGCTATATTAACTTTTTTAATATGAAAGTTTATTTTGACATGCATAAATTGATGACAGGTGCATAAATGTTTCAGCATGTTGATGTTAGGGGATATAGTGTTATCTATATATCTATAGATTAGTATAATGGTTAAGGTGAAGGTACTGTTTCCACTTCTCCTTACAAAAAGGACATACAAGACTGGTTAAAAATTCCTTTCAGTTTTGATATTGAATCTAATGTTAAAAGTGCTCCATCTGATGGAGATTCTTATGTTTTAAAGATTGAAAAGCTTTCAAAGCTTATGTATAAATTTAAAACGCTCGCTGTAGAAAATAGTTATTTATTAGAATGCATTAAAAGGAATTTGGTCCCGAAAGGGCTAAGGGTATGGAAATACCCAAGCAATGTGCAGGCTGGTTCTGATTACCACAAGGAACTTATAGAGGTTTTCAACAAGTGTGAATTAGAGATTTTAAGGCTCATTATTAAGGAAAATAATAGAGTCCAGGAGAATTTGCAACAAGAAATAGATATTTTAGATAGTTGCATTAAAAAAGACCTTTTATATAAGGTCAAACAAGAAAGGGATAAATATTATGACATTAGGCATGACAGATTCTAAATGTATATTATTAGAGCAGAGGAAAATTAATAAATTGAAAAGAGATATCAATGAGTACCAGCACAATACCAGTTACCCAAAACCACCCTTTAAGAAATGGGATTATAATAGTAGAGTCAATTTCAAACAGGACACCGTTTATAATAGACATGTTCCATACAGTGAAGATGAGTATGGGGCAGATTACAATACTGAATTTCCACCCTTAACTAGGGATGATCATTATACAAATGGGAATAATCACTGGTACTAAAATTTTCAGAGGAGGGGGGGGAGAAGGGGGAGAGGGAGGTATTAGCACAAATACACCCGACACCCAGCATTGCTAATTATGTTTATGATGATTTTGACAATGAAGTGATACAGATTGGTACTACTCATACATATATAAATTTTTCTATTTATAATTTTAGTGATATTTCAATAACAAAAGTGAATTTTGAATTATTTAGTAAGGGATTTAAATGTATTCCCTATACTAAAGGGGACTTAGTTCAAACTATTATTGACATCAAATTATTTCTGAGGAAATTAAATTTGAAAACTATACTACCACCCATAGACAAGTATGATTTTGATTTTTAGCACCCATCTCTGACCCGCCAGAGTACTTTCAACCCCCCTTTCCAGCGGCAAATTAAGAATCTTGATATGGTACTTGAAAAAGAAATCAGGAAGACTTTTGACCAAAAACTGGTGGAAAACAATCTTTCACAACAGGAATGTGAGATTCTGAGTGAACTGAAGCGGAATACTGGTATAAGAATTATGAAACCAGACAAGGGAGGGGGGGTAGTTATTATGGAAAACATCATTTATGAAGGAAAGATGAACTGCATTCTTAGAGATGAAACTAAATATAAATGTGTATCACTTAATGAGGTGAATTTAGCTTATAATAAAATTGATATTTCATTGAATGATATGATTGTTGAAGGTACAATTGATAACAAGTTATATAAGTTTTTACATGTACCTAAACCAAAAATTCCTATAATTTTCGGTATACCGAAAATTCATAAGAACATGGAAGATCCCCCTCTGAGACCGATTGTCTCGGCAGATGGATCAAAAACACTCCCTTTGGCAAAATATGTAGATTCAAAGACTAAATATATATGCAATGAGAATTTTCATATATTGAAAGATTCATGGGATTTATTGAGATGCATTACCCCAGATCTTATGTCAGAAAACCTTATTTTCATCACGATTGATGTTATAGATCTTTTTTCCTACATACCCCATGCAGAAGCGTTAAGTATGTTTAAAGACATGATATTTGGTGACAAAAAGCTTACACATTCTGAGAAAGTAGCTATTGTAGAACTAGCTGACATGGTACTTAAATATAATTTCATACTTTTTAATGGTGAATATTATCAACAAATACAGGGAGTATCAATGGGTGCAGCATGTGCACCCATTTATGCCAACATAGTGTTAGCCAGATGGGAAACCCAATTTGTTCTGGATTCAGAATTTAAACAATATTGGTCATTATATCATCGTTATCTGGACGATATAGTTATCTTTTGGACAGGGGGCTATGACAAATTTCTTGAATTTTTTGATTATATTCATATTACGACAAGTTTTTTGAAATTCACGTATACTACCTCAACGAATAGATTACAATATCTAGATATTGAAATTTACAAAAACAAGAATAATAATGATTTTGAAACAAAAATATATAGGAAAAGCACATTTTGTAATTCCTTTCTTCACTACACGAGTGCACACCCCTCACACTGCAAAAGAATATAGTGAAAGGGCAGTTTGTGAGGGGGTGCCATATGACAAGTAAGTATGAAGATTTTCAAGTAGAATGTAATTCACTTGAGGAGATGTTTTGTGCAAGGGGATATCCAACGGATTTTGTAAAAAATATCAGAGAAGAGGTAGAGAAAAATAGAACATCAAAATTCAAACCCATAAAGGGAAGTTTGGTAGATAGGGTATGCAGTATTACAAATAAGAATGCACAGGCTACTGATAAACATTATGAATTTGCTTTAATTTTACAGTACAACACCTTCAATTCTAAAGTGAAGGACCTATTCCAGAGGGAATGGGATAAATTTTCATCCTTCTCAGATATTGAAAATATTAATAATTTTACCCCTAAAATAGTATACAAGAATGCATGGAATATAAAGAAGATTTTGGAGAACAACAATGCAGGGAGTAATGATGTGCACAATAATATAACAATTGTAGGGAAAAGAAAGAATGGAACTTATAAATGTGGACATTGTAAGCAATGTGAACATATTATAAATAGTGGTGAAATATATATAAATAGTAGGGGTATAACAATAAACAGTAAAGGATATTATAACTGTGAAACAAAGGGAGTGATATACATAGCTATATGTGAAAAATGCAGTTCATTCTATATTGGCAAGACAGAGAGGGTGCTGAAGAGAAGAATCTATGAGCACACATACGAAATGTCCAAAGCTAAGGAGACCAATGCTTTGTACAAACATACTAGAGTATGTGATAGCTCAAGATTCTTATTTTTTGTATTGGAACAAGTCAAAAGGGAGATGAGGGGTGGTTTATGGGAGGAATGGCTGGAGTACAAGGAACTCTGGTGGCAAATTATGTTGGAAGCCACCAAAATACCAGGTACTCCCTATGCTGTGGAACAAAATCCCGGTACATGTGAGGCAGAGCACCTCGCTGGCTTTGTTCAAGAGAAATCTTGACCAATGGATGAGAGATCGCAGGTATACCCCAGGGATCACATCAGTGTCACTGCTTGACAGAGGCACAACTAAATAATGGGCATAGTATCCTTCAAACTAAAGGGGTGGCGAAAGTCACAAAACTCTGGGCTAGGCTTATAAATGCCCTAGGGCAGATAGCCTAGTATGAACCTATGAACCTATGAACCTATGATTAAACAAACATATATCACTGTCCCCTGTTCTAAAATTAAGAGCAGTGAAAATATAAATTATGTCATGGTCCTAATGTTATTTGAACAACAGATGGCGCTATATTTTTCTGATGATGTGAATGGTAAAAGAAAAATAAGTATATAATGAAGGAAACGAAACATTCATTTATTTTAAATATTTATTTAATTTTTATATTATGAAAGAATGTGAATTATAATGAATATTTATTTAATATTTGATGATTATCATTAATAGTTTTAACAAGTTAAAATGATTTTTAGAGTAGGTTATATTTTTTAACCAATTTGATAGGTGTTTTTAATATTTATGAGCCACATAAGTTTGATTAGTTGAACCAGGATGCAAACCTTGACATTGGTCAATTTGAATTTGATTGCAGTATATATTTGTTAATTAAACATAATTAAGTAATCTGATGAAGTCTTACTTTCGGTGTGGACGAAAACGCATGGCTGTTTAAGAGCGTTCATGTATTGTGTTTTATTCGTGGAATTACATTAAAACCTTCAGACTTTTGCTGGTGTGTACTCCTTTCATCCTTGAGGATATTTTTTGATAATGGTTAAGGTACTACCTCACAGTCAAACGGTAAAGGGATTGATTCTCAACCGTTGAGACTAGCTAAAGTGTATGACCCACTGGAACTCATATTTGTGCAACTCACCATAAACAGGGTGCCATGCCATATCCTTGCAATATATAGGTCCCCTTCTATGTCCCATGAAACCCATACTATCTCAATGTACTAGACTCCCTCACTGTTCAACCCAATATAATTTTCATGGGGGGACCTTAACTACCCAAGTATAGATTGTGAATCCTACACTTCTAATGCACAATCCCAGTGATTCCTAAACTTTGTTAACACCAAAATCCTGGAACAGTTGATCCATTCTCCCACCAAGGGTACAAACATCCTTGACCTTGTACTCATGAACATGGGGGGGGGGGGTAATGTTCCTCACCCAATGTAATATCTTCACTCGTGAGATCTGACCATAAGACAGTATTACTTGAAATTAAAATTAAATCTGGGGATCCAGCAAAACCAAAAACCTTTAGAACTATTCCAAGGCTAACATCTCTCTGCTAAGTAACACCTTGGCTGAATTTCAAGCACCCCCAAACCCAGAAAACACCATAGAATACACTGAGCTAGTTACAAAATCTCTGTACAGCCATATTGATAGGTGTATAGACTTAGCTCTTCCCACTCGTATTAAGAACAAGACAAACTCAAAAGACATGCCATCCTGGTAGAATCACGTTATTAATGTGTTATACAACAAAAGAAAAAAATCTTAACCGAGTGTAGGAAGAACAAAGCCATGCATACAAAATGGCCCCTGACCAATCTAAACAGGCAGCTAAGATGGTTAGTTAATACTTCAAAGGCTATATCTAAAGAAAAAATAGCTTCTCAGGCAAAGGACAACCAGAAAGCTTTTTACAGCAATGTCCGTAACCTCTGAAGAAATACACAACAATGCACAGAAGTTATTGTAAATGGCATCACCCACATTGAAATGGAGACCATTGCTAACCTTTTGGCTGACAGGTTTAGCTCAAATTTCTACCCAAACTCTCCCCCGCCCCGATCTTCAAAAGGAAATTCCACATATCACAATCCCCCAACCATTACTAGAGAACAGGTCATTAATGCACTTTCCGAGGCAAAAAGCACTGCATCAATGGGCCCTGAAAACATCCTGAGATGTTTAATAAATAGCATGAAACTTGACCTCTCTGGTCCACTTGAATCACTCCGTAAGGTAAGTGTGCAATAGTTACAGACCTTAGGGTTAGGGAGGTGTTAAGGTAAGTGCATAGGTAGGTAGTGTATGTAAGGTTTTGTGTAGGTAATATATGTAAGGTTTAGTGTGTTGTTTTGTTAAGTGTATGTGTGTGGAATATTTAGTTTGTTTGGGCATAGCTCCGTAGGGGAAGTGTGCGGTAGTTACGGGCCTTAGGGTTAGGGAGGGGTTAAGGATAGTGCATAGACAGTTGTGTATGTGGGGTTAGTGTATGGTTAGCATTAGGATTTTGGTGCTTTAATTTAGGGTTAGAAGTAGGGATTTGGTTAGTGTATGTATGTGTTTTTTTTTATTGTGTTTGGGTAGGTAGTTTGTGGCGGGTGGTGGGCTGGCCGACTATGATGATTCGAGGTTTACATTTTCGCGCTTTAGTACGTTCGACGTATCCACGGTTTGCTCTTTATGTGTCACGCGATTCAGATTCGGGTTTTTCGTGTTTCGAGGGTATAAAGTAGACCTTAACTTAGCACATCTGGCCATGTTAGTTGTTCTTATGCTCCATCAACTCAAGTTTGAGTCTTGGTGACTTGATAGGCTGAAGAATCAAAAAGGATTCAGTTTTGTGCTAATCTGATGAGATCTTCCCTCATCCGACCTGTTGTCATTGTGATCATATTCATCCATCTCATTGGCAGTCTTCCTCTGCACCTTGTACCCTCAATCTTTGGAGTCACGATGTCCTTTTCCGGTGATCTTTCCCTTCCAACAGTGTGACCAAAGTACAACAAACGCAGTATCATCATTTGTGTTTCGTGTGTCATTTCCTGTTTAATTTCTTCTATGATTGACTTGTTGGTCCATCTCACTGTCTGTGGCACTCGCAGGATTCTTCTCCAGCACCACATTTCAAATGAGTCAATCTTCCTTCAGTCTTGTTTCCGAATCGTCCAGCTTTTGCAACCATAGTTGACAACCAAGAATATGAGAGTCTGAAATAGTCTTATCTTCCTGTGCAGTCTGATGTCCTTACTTTTCAATATTTTATCTAGAGACTTCATAGCCATCTTGCGCATCATAAAATGATGTAATATTTCTTGAGAGCCAGTCAAATGAGTGGTCACAAGGGCACCTAAAAGGTTCATACTTGAAACTATCTCAATTTCTTCTCCATTGAACTTGAATTTATCGATGTTATCAGTTGACATAATCTTGGTCTTCTTCATGTTCAGTTCTAGTCCCATCCTTCAACTTTCTTCTCAAATTCTTTCTTTGTTTCAGTCAGCAGTGTTGTGCTGGCATACCTTAGATTGCTTATCACTCTTCCACCTATACATATTCCAGTGTTATCCTCCCCTAAAATAGCTTTTCAAAATATGGCTTCAGCATACAAATTGAACAAATATGGTAACAAGATGCATATTTTCATACTGAAACCCATCTTGTGTTTCTGCATTCCATTCGAACCATAGCTTCTTGGCCATCATAAAGATATTTTATTAACTGAACAATGTGCATCAGTATTCCCATTTGCAATAGAGTTGCCCATAATTTTTCATGACTGGCACAGTTGAAGGCATTGCTGTAGTTGATAAAGTAAAAATAAATAGGTTTCTGATATTCCTTAGTGTTTTCTGGTATCCATCAAGCATTGGCAACAATATCTCTTGTCCCTCTTCTTTTCCCGAATCCTGCTTGTGATTCTGGCATTTCTCTGTCTACGTATGACTGCAAGCACCACTGGATTATCTTTAGCATGATATAAAATTTCTTTTTGTTCACTGTCCATCAAGTTTTCTTGGCAAAATACAAAAGCAGATTGCTGGCCTTTTTTCTGTGCAGTGTAGATTCGATGTTGTCATGTCGAGCTTGGTTGTTTACCTTGAACACTGCCTGTCCACTGCTGCCCATACAGGTGGAAACCTCTTAGTCTGGCACCTCCACTGGAACCTGTCCACCTTGAGAGACCTTTCTGGTAGTCAGACTGCTGACAACATAGCTTCTGGCTTCATAGATGCACGCAAACCCTGACAGCACAACCAGCTAGGTTTCCTCATAGGGGCCATGTTAGTTAACATGTCCAAAATGTTATGTCTTCCTACTGCTGTTAATAGGAGGCACTAAATTGTAGGTAAGTGTCAGGGAGTTTAGCAAAGAGGTTGTGATGGAAGGTTTGTGAGTGTATGCATGTGTAAGTATCTGCAGGACGTGAGCAGGTTCGGGTGACTGTGTATATGTGTTACTTGTGGACTGGGTGAATGTGTCTGTGAGTGCAATTGAATATGTATGGGGGAATGTGATTTAGAGTGGATGTGTGTGCGTGTGTGTGTGTGTGTGTGTGTGTGTGTGTGTGTGTGTGTGTGTGTGTGTGTGTGTGTGTGTGTGTGTGTGTGAGACTACCTGTGAGAGTCTTTGTACATAAGTGTTTGAACATGACTGTGTGTGTATGTGTTTGCATGTGGGGGAGGGTGCTGCCATACCTCTCAATGCCCTCATCAGACAAAGCCTATATGACTGAAGGGGACCACTAGCTGCCACCAGGGATCCTTTTTATATGTTACTGTAAGTCACATAAAAATTATTATTAACAACATGGTTTGCAGCAACATGCATTTTCTAAGTAATATGAAGTATGAAGCTTTAATGCCTGGTGTTAGTGACTGACTGTAATACTTCATGATATACTCAGGAAAGGGGAAAAAAGAGGCAAAATCAGGGATGTTCTGTAAAATCACTGATGGCTGAGAATGAAATGAATTTCTATGAATGGTACTGTTGCCTGTGGGAACTGTTTGATTTGTCGACTTATTGCTAATTCTTTTACTAATATTAACGGTTTTAAATTTTGTCCAGATCAGGGCTTCTCATGTAAAACTGTTAGTGTTGTTTATATTCTTAGATGCCCTTGTGAATTTTATATAGGTAAAACAAAAAGGATGTTTAAATTAAGAATCCAAGAACATGTGAGAGATATAAAAATAACAGTAAAGATAGTCCAATAGCCCTGCATTTTAAAGATCATCATGGTAGTAATTATACAATTTTAAGATATTGTGTTTTGGAACGTTTGTGTGAATTCGGGTGAAATGACACCAGTTAAGGACAAATTATTGTATAAAGAATTGCTGTTTATTATGAAATATGCTACTCTATTTCCTAGGGGGTTGAACATTGATTTTAATTGGAAATAATTAATTAATTTCATTTAATTGTTTTATTTATGGCTGTGTTTACTAATATATAAAAGTATATGTGTTTTTTAGTTTGTATATACTTCTTGAAGGCACTTGCCGAGGCGCTAGAGTGAATTAAATTCTTCTGCTGTGTTTCTGTAGCCTTTGTGGTTTATTATACAGCTGAAAGGTATGGTTTTATGTGTGTGCGTGTGTGTGTGTGTGTGTCTGTTTCTGTCTGTCTGCTTGTGTGTGGGGGGTGAGCGAATGAGGTGGGGGTCCCATACCAATGAGATGCATGATCTGCCAGTGGTAACTAGCTCCAAAAAGTGTTGTTTAGTACTGGTGATAATTACAGGAATATTCAGAAACATGAAGTTAGTTGATAATTGCATCTTTCTCATTGTGGCAACCACGTCTCAAGTGTATTTCACATGGCTGCAAAAACTGTTACTTTTGGCTACACTAATGTCCATGAGTACAGTGAATGTTTTCTGAATCCCAGCCACATTCCTCAGTTTTATTCTCAGTGGCTAACATTTCTTGAATGCCTTGTCTTAAATATGACAGCAATTCTTAAACCTTATGTCACGTGTGAATGTAGCATTATATATGCATGTGCTTGTGTGTTTTTTTTTTTTTTTTCAAGCAGATTGGAAAAAAACACATAAATCACATTGTAACAGTCATTAAAATGCTGAGTCTTCTTTTCTGTTAAAAATATATGTCTTGGTGCTAAGGTCATTATCATTTGCTGCCCCTCTGACTTCATGCATCATAGTGAAAGTTTCCAGTTGAGTACCTTTTCTCTGCAGACATAACTGAAACCTAACTACTTTGTAAAGGATTTTCCTATCATATTAAATTTACACTTGCATATTGTTTTAATTTGTATTAGTGAATTCTTTATTTTCTAGCAGACTGACCATAAAACACTGTCACACATGCAAGTAGTCTGATGTAACTGTCACACATCTAAGTATATGGAAACTTCAGAACAGACAAAACAAATCCTAACTCTAGCAAAACAAAGCTTTTATCTTGGATGAATGTGGGAAGGGAACATCTTTGTTCACTACAAAAAAAGTGATTAACCTTTTTGTACATATGGACTGCTGTTGTTAAATGGGAAAGTTTAGCCTCCTAGGCCCCACTGTAAATCCAGTATGCTAGCAAGAGAGAAGAGAAGATGAGAAGAGGGGATTTATGTGGCTTTGCTGGCTCACTTTTCTTTGGAGAGAGGATGTGGGAGCAAATGTCCAGGGCACAAGTTCCCTTGGTGGAGACTGGCCACCACATGGGAGTGCTGGCTTTGAGGGTGATAGAGCTGCCCTCAGGAGTTACATCATTTGCAGAAGTGATAAAACATTTCCAATAATGCCTGTTGCATGCACAGACCCTTGGTCTGCTGCTGGGCATGTGAGGTTAGGGCCACATGAAAAAATCCAAACAACTCCCTGAAGGCTACGTAAACAATGGCCATTGTCTGTGAGTGTATGAGTAATGAATGGCACAGTTAGCCAAGAGAAGGTCTCATGGACAGCAGGCAGTGGGGGGAAAAGCTGAAGAAAGATATTTAATCTACATTTTCCAGTGGTACACTGACAGCTTTAGAAGAGGAGCAGCAGCAGCAGCTGAACTTGCTTTCAAATATTTCAGAACAATTGCAGTTATGGCAGCCTCACTGGTGTCCTCATATCACTTATTATAATTATTGGTTGTGCTCCGAGTGACGTGTTAAAAGTTATAGTGCCTATCTTCTTTCCTGTTTTTTTTTTTTTTTTTGGTGATATTCATTTTTCACCACATTTATTTTAAAAATTACAGACTGAAAAGCCTAAAATCCTCATGAGTTTGGAAGACATTTAAACTGGTTAGAGTTTTTCTCTATAAGTCTCTGTTATAAAGGGCTCATTTTTGGTTACCCTGCTGGTGGATGAAGCTTGAGCTCTCGACATACCTCTCAACCTCTTAGAGCAAGAAATCTGGACAAAGCCATAAATAAAAGTGGGACAAAGGCCCAAAAATAGGGGCAATTGTTTAATGTTGTTCTTACAAACTTAGAAAGTTGATAGAATATCAATCTTTACATTAGCATGAATTTTCTGAATGATATGAAGTTTGAAACTCAAATGTCTGTCATCATTTTTTAACATCAGTCTTTAACAATTTGCCACAAATTTGCCAGATAACCACAATTTTATAAAAAATGGACCAAAAATATCAGGCAATCTGGACATTCTGTGAAAATCTGAGAAATTGTTGGCAGGTTGTGCCAGCAGTAATTCCTTTTATAGGAAAATTTCCCTCTTTTTTGAGTCAGTGTGACCATGGTATATATAACTTTGACGAGGGTGTGGAAAGGGGGTGGCCTCCCTGCAAAAATAGGTAAAAAAGTGTTTTTCCATAAGATGATTTTGGAAAATGCAGTTCAAGGATTCTGATCCTTTGTACATTCCCTTTCCTCTACTCATAGAGGAAGCATGATTTTTCATCCCAGTCAGGCTTTCCCAATGAACAAGTGCAAGAAAAAAATAATTAAAAACTGAACATTGCTCAATAAACTGTTAAAACAGTTGCAGTTAAATTAAACTTGTTTAGACTTGTTGATTTATGTGCAGAAAAATGTTTTAATAGGGCTTTATTTTCTACTTTATAAAGTTATTAATTATAATAGTTTTTTTCTGATAAGTTCACATGCCTACTTATTTGTTTAGGTTTGTCTTTCTTGAGGATAATTTAATATTTATAATCAGTAATGTTCAGCTGATTTGTGCTATCCATGAAGTAATGTGCTATAACAAATATTCTTCCAGGCCATCTTTCTTTATACTTTATTATATTGTAATTAAACTAAAGATGCTTTCATTTGCTTATGTTTTCTCAGCTTCTGATCACCCTGTACAAGTACATGAGGAATTGGAAAATAATGAGTATGTCAGCATGGCGGCTGAGGAAAGCACATCATCTAGGGGTTCATCACAGTGGGTAAGTATGCAATAAGGCGTGAAAGGGTATACTTATTACAAGTTTTGCCACGCACCAAGGGTGATGTGAGGCATACGCTTGAAGGGTGTTTGCCTTACAATCCCTGGAACCCTAAGTGCTTTATTGCACTTATAAAGTGGGCATCTGTATTTTTTTCAGGCTGAATTTTCGTATTTAGTAGTTTTTGCATGAAAATGATTTGTTTTAGTGTATATTTTAATGTAAAATATTTCTTCTGTTCATTATAAATATTTGGTTGCTATGCATGATTTTAGCTTCTTAACTATGTCTAATTTTGGTCTGAAGTTTTAAGGGTAGTCATTTATGGAACCTTTCTTTCAAGCTATTCTGTGCTGTTAGACAGTTCTGGTAGGTAAGTAAGTGAAGATGAGAAGCTGTTATCACTAGCACAGTGCATCACAAAAGCTGTGTGTTTTCTAAATAACATAGCCTGAAGAATAATCAGATGAGTGATCATTTTGATGTCACCTCCTAGAATGGAAAGGTACATATATACAGGTAGTAATGTTTCCTTGTCTTTTACTTTGCTTTATTTTATTTATTTATTTATTTAACATTTTTTACTGGGAAACTCCAACTTGGAGAGAGCCAATTTTCCATGGAGGCCTGGGGAGAAATGCTCCAGATGCATATCTTTGGAATGTGTGAGAAAACCAGAGTAAACCCACACAAATGCAAGGAGGACATGCAATCTCCACACAGAAGGCACCCCAGCCAAGAATCGAACCAGAAAACCTCTTACTGTGAGGTAACAACACAAACTACTGCACCACTGTGCCATCCAGATTAGATAATTGTATTCTTATTGCACCTTAAAAATATTCACAAGGGTAATCATTTTGGTGGTAATTCTCACCAAAAAACTGAAACATACATATATGTAAGCTGTCTACTCCTATTATTTCCTTAAATTGGATTAACTGATGGTATGCTTGTTGCCTTTGTTTAATTGGGTTTCTATGACGATTTTATGCATGTCTTCTTTTTATTTTAATATGCATCTGCATTCATTCATTCTTTTAATTTTGTGGATTGAATCTTCAAATGTAACTCTTTGGCCAAATAATGCTTGGCAGAGTGTTTCTACGGCGTGTGTGTGTGTGAGTGTGTGTGTGTGTGTGTGTGTGTGTGTGTGTGTGTGTGTGTGTGTGTGTGTGTGTGTGCACACGTGCATTTGTTTAATTTAACTACTGTGTTAGAATTGTTGTTTTATGCTGCTATGGCGACTGTTTTTGTTTCACATTATTAATTTTCTATTTTTTCCCTACACTGTAGAGTTTATGATCTCATTGTCATCAGGAGGTTATTTATTTACTTATTTATTTATAGCTTTAGATGTCTTCTACTGTTCCTGATAAAGTAATTTAGTTAAGTTTCAGTTGCCACTGCTTTTATTTCTCTAAAGTGGTTTTGTTTGTCACAGTTCTGATTATTGTTTTGTTATTATTTCTTTTTTATTATTTTTTTATGCAAACTTAGTAATGTACTTGAGTTGGAAGGTTTGTTTCTGGTGCTTAGCATGTTAACTGATTTTTGTTTGTAGTATTTCTGTATTTGATGTATTTTCCCTGCTAAATGGCTTTTTATAATGGTGGCAGTTTTCTGGATTTGGAATTCTGTGAGGGAATTTTGTGACTGACTATAAGATCCAGCTATCCTGAAGTAACTTTCTCCTGCACACAGAACTGATTTAATGTAGAGGTAGCTGTCAATCTGATTGGTCAATATTTCTTCGCTATTTTATAAGTGCTAATAATATGCATTGAGCAAAGGTACATATAATTACACCAATATTTCGACAAATATCAACATCAGCTATGTCTACTGCTCTATATAGTTATACATTTACATTATATTTCATCTAAATATTTATCCAGTTCTCTGATTTTAGTCATGAATGGCTAATAGTCATGGTTATATCATGCAGGTTTGATATGACCGTGCTGTTTGGGTCCAGGGTCTCCTCCCTCTGTTATCCATTTACAAAATACACTAGACTTCTTTTGGAGTTCAACCATAAAAGGTTTACTAAAAAATGGTACACTCTAGTCAGTTCCACACAGGACACAGACTGGAAATGGATGACATGGTGGTATGAAGGAGGCTGGAACCCCTGTGGGAAACATGACTTAGGGGCAGTGCAGCACAGCCATTTGTCTTGGGATTCAGAGTCTACTGCTTTAGGGAAGGACTAGAAATGTTGTGGAAACTAAGGCAAGGGAGAGACTTCTGAAGACAGTAAGGGATGTCATCAGAATTAATGATAGACTCATGGCAATCAGACTCCAGTGTAAGGCTAGGGCAGTAATCATACGTTTAGCTATGCCCCATAGCAGGGCTGTGATAGTGAGGAAAAGAGGGCATTCAGGCAGCATTTGGAGAACCTACTATATAATGCAGGAGAACATGAATTGGTGATAATAATGGGTGAACTGGTTGATTATATCAGGACATTCAGAAAATGATATAAGTGCTGCCTGGGTCCACATAGGTGGGACAACAGGAATAAAGAAGGGGAGGACATTCTTGACTTCTAACTGAGAAATGGGCTGATGTTGGCAGCACATGGTTCATCAAGAGAGACAAGAGATCACATGCAATAGTGGCCAACATGCACCTCGGGTAGACTTTCTCATAGTAAAGAAATGGCATTGGAGTAGAATCAGAAATTGCTTTGTCATCTCCATTGAAACAGTCAGCCCACAACATAATCCTAATCCAGGCCCCAAAATACCTACTACCAGTACCCTACACAGTACAGTACCCCACAGCATCAGCAACCTGACATACAATAACTCTGATCTCTTATTAAATATGAACTTGAGAAGCTTGCTAAACAAAGTTCATGAATTTCACTCAACTCTCACACTATACCCCACAAAGACATTGTAGTTATAACTGAAACTTGGCTGAAGACCCATATCAAAGAAACTGAAATACTAAACCCAGTCTACAACCTACTCAGACTTGATAGAACACAAAAAAGTGGCTCTGGTTTAGCCATAGTACATAAATACACACTTAAATTAGAATGCCTTTCAGTTGAACCCCCCCCCCCCAAACCTCATAAACTCAGACATCTCTCATGCAGCTCTTTCTTGGCTCCATAACTACATAACTGATTGCCAACAAGTTGTTAACTGGCAAAATGAACTCTCTACCTTACTACCAGTCTCAATTGGAGTACCACATGGCTTAATCCTTAGTTCTCTACTTTTCACCATATTCACAAACAAACTCATATCAGCCACCCCTCTAACCACCAATGTACAATACGCTGACAACAGTACCCTTATTTGCTCAGCTCTATCCCTACCACAATTACTATAACATACCCAAACATCCCTGACAGACATCAAAAACCTATGTCTTAGATTACCAACTCATACTTAACTCTAACAAAACAAAACTGATGCTATTCTCTAACACCAAAAGACTACACCTTCCTACCCCTTTCACCATTTTCTCCTCCAACAAAACAAAAATTGACCCTGTAAAACACACCAAACACTTTGGTGTAACAATAGATATAGGCCTAAAATCTGATAAACACATAGCACTATCTATCAAAAATGTCCATAAAAGGCTAGGATCACTATATAGATCCAGGCCATATCTTACATACAACATCCGACTCTCTATAGCCAGGACCCATCTCCAACTTCCAAAAATCTGGTATAAACAAATTTAGAGTCATGCTATAATAATATAGCAACATTTGGTACCAGCCATCCATACAGATCTCATCACTGCTCTGCCCTTCATGAACTAAACTGGATCGAACTACCAAATCTAATATTCCTGAATCAACTCACTATTGCCCACTTCATTCTCCACAAATCCAACAACTGCCCTGCACTCAAAAATCTAATTCAACAACACTCTAATTCTAGAATACTAAGATCCTAATAGTCACCAAGGCTAACAATAGCTCTGGAGACTCTTTCTTCTCTAATCAGATACACAAAAAATATAATTCTATTCCCCAACACATTCAAAACACCTCTAATACTTCCAACTTCAAATTACTACTTGAGAAACACCTAAGGAACAGCTGGCTATGTTCCTGCACTAAACCAGGATGAGCCTTCTTCTTGAAAAACAAGCGTTCTGCCCAGTAAACAAATATAAAAATAAAATAAAATAAAATAACCAAAATTAGCTGCAAGCATTAGTCAGAGAGGGCTCTAAGGTCAACAGAAACCAGGCTGAAGACCTGGAGGTTGCAGGAACAAAAGCACAGTTCAAGGAAATATTCAGGGCTCTAGCACCTCAGTAAGAAGAGGAAATAGTGGAGCTGAATAAGGATGCAGCATCTCAAAACAGCATGTGTGAAGATTACAGAACACTTATATGGCCAAGCCTGTTGTGGGAATAAGAAACATAAGGAAAGCTGGCAGTACAATGCAGAGGTCCAGGTGGTACAATGCAGAGGTCCAGAAAGTTACAAAAAAAGAAGGAGTAAAAAAGAGTGCAGGAAAAGGTGGGAGATAGAAAAAACAGACTAGGCAAATAAGAAACATTTGCTAGCTTAGAAGGAGGCTAAAAGAGCAGTTGCAATAGCAAAGAACAAAACATTAGAGGCACTCTACCAATTTTTGCAAAGTGTCTCAAAAGGCGTCACAGTGAAACTCTATCAGGTTGCAAGGCAAAGAAAGAAGGAAAAAGACGATAAAGCAAAAGATAAAGCCACAGTAGATGCAAGCATGATGTCTAAATTATGCTTAATTATCTTAAGAAATGCAGACTGCCAATAGCAATGCTGCAGGAGCCACATTTAGAAATAACTGAGCACGTGAGATTGATAAAGAAGGGATTTCAGGATGGATATTCTGCAGAATATTAGAGACAAAGGACAATGGGAGTAATTATGTTAATTGCTAGAGGAGCACCAATAGTGATAGAAGAGGAAAAACAATAATACAAACTATCTGTTGCCTACAATCACATAGCCAGATTTATAACAGGAACACCATATCGTACTCACCATTGCCTCAACCTAATGACACTTGGTTGGTTAGAACTGCCCAATCTTCTCAAACTCAACCAACTCACTGAAGCTTTTAAAATAATCAACCAACCGGATAGAACCCCCTCACTGAGTAAAATTCTGACCCCCTACTCCAACCTAAAATCCCTCCGGTCGTCAAATAGTGTCCAGGTACTAACCATTAAATCTAATAATTCAGGAGGTGATGCTCTCTATGCCAACTCTATCGGAAAGCTCTGGAATTCCCTACCAAATAACCTAAGACTCATGACCTCGATTAATCAATTCAAAAATCACCTCAAAGAATTCTTCAAGTCTCACTGGTCATGCCCATGTCCTAAACCAGACTAATCTCAAACGTCTCATTCCACTATTGTCTCTTCCCTATCCCAGAGTTTACTAACTTAACCTCTCGGCTCCACAATGTAATCTATGTTTAAGATTATCTATACAATTCTGTGATTGTTATTTAACCAATATGTAAGCGCACTGTTTTCTTTATCTATTTGTCTCTATGTTATGCTATTTACTATTCACATTTAAATGTATTGTGTTTTTTTTTCTTTCTTTGTTTGGAGCTTTTCTCCCCGGGCCTCTACTGAAAAAGGATATGTTTCCAGCTAGACTAGCCCGGTCAACAAATGTAAAATAAAATAAAAATAAATAAAATAAATAATAAAATATTTGTAGTAGTAAGGGACTACTGACAAGGAATGAGGATTTCACTGGCATGTATTTATATCCCACCTTAAACTGTTAATGGAGCTTTAAACAAATTTGAGAGAAATAATTTGCTTATAGATGGGGAATGGAATTTGATTTGCAACAATGAGGATGTATCTGGGGGCCCTCGAAAGGAAAATATAACAAAAGAGGGTAGATTTCTGAAGAAATTTACAAACATATTTCATATAAAAGATGTGAATTCAGTAGTAGTAACTCATGGAGAATTTACACATTTATTGCCCATTGTAGAATAACTTGGTTAGACTTGACAGAAATTTTATTTCACAGGAAAAAGTCCATTTAATTGAGAATTTTGATACACATCCTATAACTATTTCAGATCATGCACCAATAATAACTAAAATAAAATGCCGGGTAATAAAGTAAAGATGAGACACTGATACTTCTTCACCTACCTGTTAAAAAGAGAGGAATATACAGAATGAGTGGTGGAAATTACCTGGGACTTATTAGAGAAGATAAAAAGTACTCCAGAAGTTATAGATAGACAGTGGTATAAAATAAAAGTGGAGTTTACAAATAGGGTAGAAATAAAAGAAAAAGAGATATGGTTAAGAAGTAATAAAACTTACTTAGAAGAACTGACAAAGGTTAAAGTATTACAAAATAAGGGGAGTTGCACATAACAACAGCAGGCACAACTGCAGTGCACTAAAGAGAAATTAGTTTAGAAAGATTGCGGTTATGCAACTGTTTTTATTTATTCATTTATTTATTGATAATAAGTTCAGAGCACAAAAACATTTGGCACAACAACTTAGGTAAAATAAAGTAGAAAGGGTTGTTGCCAAAATTAGGGAGTCTATGACAAGAAAAAATAATCAGAGGTCTTGTAGAGCTGTGAGAGATATTTCAGTAATTTTACAAATAAATTGTATAAAGCAGAGAAGTGAAGAAATCAAGAAAAACACAAATGGAAATATTTATGAAAGACTAAAATATGCCAAGGTTAGAGTTAGATGAAGCTCAAGAACTAACAGTTATAATAGGAGGAGATCACAGCTCTCTGCATCAAGCACAATTTTCCCCAGGAGCACACTAGGAACATACCTTAAGACTTGGGACTCTTTGTCTCTCCAGATCCCAAACAAGGTTACATATTCCATTATCAAAGTTTCAGTACTTCGAATACCATATGGTCGACACCATATGATCGAAGTACTAAAACTTTGAAAATGTAATAAAAAAAACAAAAGAAACAAAAGTAACTGCTGTGAGTAGGGGGGCAAGCCGCCCTGCACCCCTCCTACTTAAATATACCAACTCTGAGATCACACTTTAATGGAGTTAAGCACAGGAAAGGGAAGGTTTCCCTTTCCTATGCTGTAGCGCGATCTTGGAGTTGGTATATTTAAGTAGCTAGGGGTGTGGGGGTGGTGCGGGTGACTTGCCCCCCTGTCTACACCCTTTACTTTACCTTTTTATTTTTTTATAACATTTTTGGAGCATTCAGAAATGTAATTGTTCGATCATTAAAGGTCGACCTTTAGTGATTCGAACAATTACATTTTCGATGGTCCAATAATAAGACTCACTTTGGAGTACTGTGTCCCAGTTTTAAGTAACTGACACACCCACACCTAGGTATTTAATTTTCACACACACACACACACACACACACACACACACACACACACACACACACACACACACACACACACACACAAACACACACACACTCCTGGGAAATGGGAAAGGCTGGCACAGATTACTAGCTGTGCCCCCTTATGTGCAGACAATAAGGTAATGATGCTGCCACCAGACAGTTACTATCAGGCTCTTACAAGGGTATCCCATTAATACAATTATACTGAGTAAAATCAATGTTAATATAAATGGTAGAGTGTAACCCAAGCAACAAGGACTTTCGGAGTGGCCAAGGTATCACTAAAGTAAGCACAAGTACTCTCAAGATGTTAAAGGTCTAAAAGACCAGCCACAATGAAAGATATAAAATATTTAATAAGAAAATAATAAAATACAAAGCATGAAAATATTAATGTCTAAGTACAATAAACATCAGAATTCCAATCACAGAAGAAATAAAAATAACACAGGTGGACAGATTCAACCAGATGCAGAAAAAACATTACTTAACTAATCTCACTGTAATTCCTGACTATCTAAAGAAGAATTGTTCCCTATCTAACTCACTTAGTATCACAAAGCAAGATATACTGCTGAGATGCTTACTTCCAAAAGGCAAGGTGATGATATTCCCACTTACACTGATTACAACTCAACTAATTGAACAACTAACTGTGATAACTGTTATAGATTTTTATATCAGGTTCCAAAGAAAACAAAATAAAACAGGCTGATCTGTGAGTTCCATTCCCTCATTGCTGGTTATAGAATGACATCACATTTGATTACATGACTCTGGTAGAGTACAGACTCAGAGCATTTCTAAGATCTGTTGCAGTATTTGAAAATTATACAATTCTTTGCTTAAACATAAACATTTAATCAGTACTAATAACATTGTTGATATATTTTTAACATAATCATCTGTACGAGTCAATGTGATAGTCCAATGACAGAAAACTAACCTGGGCAGAAAAGACAGAGCAGTTGAGGAAACTAGAGGTGATGGGATGAAGTGCCAGAGATGGGTGGTAGGATGTGCATTGTAGAACAGATGAAGAAATGAGGATAACAGAACAGCATGCAGACAAAGAAATTTTAGATGTAGATATATGTAGAGCTACTCTGCCTCCACACAAAATAAAATAAAATAAATTAAAACAGAATACTAAATAAAAATGAAGAAAGAAAAAAAAATCAAATAAAAATCTTCCATTCTACAACCCCACCAAATTGAACACTAGAAAGGAAGAAAATATCTTCCTTCTGAGGGCATCAAAGGCCACTACAAAATATTTTGTCCCTGGTTTATCTTCTTTTAGACTACCTTATAGTATGGTCATGCCAATGTGTTTACATATTTGCCCTTTCAAATCTCCTTTTTCAAAGCTGGCACATGTTGCCAGCTCACTGTCACCTACATTCTGGGAGTGAGGCAATCATTCGGGTGTGAATCTTGGGACAAGGGAGGTATGACTCTCTCCCCTTCCCAGACAGTCCACTGGGAATTATGTCTTTGACATGATGCAGTCATAGTAGCCGTCCCTCAAAGGTTTGCCTTGACTTCAAGGGATCATCTGTGGTCACTAAGTCCTGTCCTCTACTAGCATCTACAATTTACTTCTCCTCCACACTGTAAAAAAAATCTCAATATATTCATCATATATTCCTCAGTTTGGCAGAACCCTCAGTATTCTGCACGATTTTACAGTCATCATTTCCTTGCTGTCTTTGATGCAGTAGCTCATTAGGGAGGTTTGCTGCCACTTCAGCTTGCAGTGGTGCTTCAGTCATTACTGTTATCAGGTTGGTGTGCCATCTAGACCCTAGATGCTGTTGTTGCTTTCTCTTTTGTCTACCACCCTTACTGCTTTCCTTATCTAATAATCATCATATCTCTACAAAAGGTGGCATGGCTTGGATCATGAACTGTTGCAGTCTGCTGATATTACATCCACACCTGCTAAAACTGAACACAAATCCACTGAATGACTTTGTGCTATTGTTTATGCCCCATTTTTGTGTCGCCTTGCTTAGGCAACCCATCCTCCATGGTCTTATCTGTGATGGAAGGGGGTGACAGAAAAAGGAGGTGTTGGGTTGGTGGATCTGTAAGAGATGGAAAAATTACTGGTGGAGAAAGGGAGACACCCACCATCCCTCCAACCCATGAGCCCAAAGTTATTCCTTCTTTTTTTCTGAATTCCTCATATGTAACCTCTTGTTTGACTCTTTGCCAACTTCTACACACTCCATCTCTTTTTTCTTAATCTTTTTTCTGATTGTGCTATTCTTACACATGTTCGCACAAACACAGGCACACACACACACACACACACACACACACACACACACACACACACACACACACACACACATATATGCACACACTTAAACACAAATGTGTAGTTACATTTCCTCTGTTCTTATCACTTTCGCTGTGTGTACCGGATAATAATCCCCCATGCACGCATATATTTACGTAAATACGTAAATATGTATATATGCCCCCACGCACACAGATACATCTATCTATCTATATATATATATATATATATATATATATATATATATATATATATATATATATATATATATATATAATTATATATAAGTGTGTGTGTGTGTGTGTGTGTATAGATATAGATATATATCATACATATGCATACACACATATAATTATATCCTTATTCATTAACCATGTAACCCTCAAGAGGATGGATGTCTCCACCTCCTCACACAGCCAAAATTAAAAAAAAAAAAAACTTAAATATTTGCCCAATCCACTCTCACAATAATTCCAAATTTTATTATATAACAAAATATTGACTGGTATACAATCTGGTTTGGCAGTTAGTACAGAGGAATAAAGGTCTGATTTGTTATTGAGTTGCTTCCTGTGCCAAGGGCTCAGAGTTTGTATCTCTCCACCTTAATTTACCTACTGTATGACCTTGAGCAAGTCACATAACAGACAGTGGTTTGAGACAATTGGGAATTTGGGCTTGACTCCTTAATGATCTCTTGGAATGCATGCACAGAAACTAGGAACTATGAACTACTATTTTGAAACCTCCCATAAACAATAAATATTAAGAACAATAATATCCATGATGCTTTACACATAAGTTCACCTATAAAGTGCTTTCATCAGCAACACCTAGTTATGAAATAAGAGCTTGTCTTGATAAAGAAATGAAAATATTTAACCATTAACAAATGGACTTAAAATACCACACTATATAAACATATAAACAAATGAGCAATATCAAAACATAATTGCATCAGTTCACATCATAGTTTTATACAGTATACTAAAAATGTCATATAGTTGTCATATTTTAAGTCACTACTGTTCAGCTAGCTGGCAAGTTTCAGTATGTTAATACTTTCAGAAACCTATATTTACACACCAATAGTTTTTAGGTTTCTTCTACAGTTTTGAGTTACTTACCCAGCTGATTTATATCCCTTATTTTTGATAGGCAGTTGCCAACTCAAAGGAGTCAAGTTTTCATCATCTTTGAACATTATTATAATAATCCAATATGCTCATCTGTTAACACTAAATTATAATGATTCCTTATGTGTATATGTTGCCAAATCTAGTGATGTATCCTTGCCTAAAAATGTAAATTGCTTTTTCAAGTGTCACTGTCTTACCATGTACTTGAGGTTAACAGTCATTGTAATTTTAACGTATATACCTTCAGCCTCTCACCAGATCAAAACAGATTCTCCCACATCACCTATACACTTATACCAGCTTTGCTAGGGTATAAAAAATGTGCAGGTAATTCTAAACTTCTAGACTTCATAGCACATTTCACTAATTGATGAGCATGTCCCCAAGTTTCATCATGTAATTCTTTTTTTTAATCCAGCTTGTCTCATTTTATTCACTGTACTAATTTTGAATTTTCCTTAGTGTTATAAACACAATAGTAATTAATCCTTTAATCATCATTAGATCTTAACAGTGAGATTTATGTTAGTGCAGATCTTTCCAAGAACTCATTAAAACCCATAACTCAAGCAATGCATAATAGTCCTTTAAACATCACCTGCACTAAGAGAACAGTTCTCTTTTCATTAACAGCTTGCATAAAGTTTTTTGTTAATAAATTGAAAGTCTCAAATATTAACACATGGAAATGTTCTTTTCCCATACTTAAAAAGCCCAAAGACTCTACAGTCTTTTTCCAGATTTCATGCCTGTTGATGACAAAGCCCTTCTTAATCCTGATATGAAGAGTTGGTCTTCTTTTTTCTACCATTTATTTCTCCAGTCTGCCTTCCCTTTTTACAATGATATGAGCATAACTCCTCCAGATCTCCTGGATCTGAACTTGTATGTCTGTTGTCTCTGCACTTTTCTTGGCTCCAGTAACTTTTTTTTTGGTGGTGATCATATCATACATTTGTACTGAAATTGCTTGATATATAATACTTCTCCAGGTTTAAAAATCTTCAGTATTTGGTTTTAGTAACTTTTATTATGATTTGATCATGCTATTTCTGATGTGTGTCCTGTGGCAGAGCTCTCTTCTTTTGTTTCTGTGTCATTTTTGACATTAGTGTAGCATGTTGTAGCATGTACATAGTGATTTAATTAACTTTTCTAAGTCTTATTTCTCTGCAGATTTTAAGCATAAGTGATTAGTTCCCACTGATGATGATGATGATGTGTACTATTTCTCCACACAAGTGCCTTATCGTTGCCCTTTTGGATACATAAACAAGGTGCATTTTAAGAATTTTCTTTCCAAAATATTTATGAAAACTTGTCACTGGGCACAGTTTATCCTTTATATTTTGTGACATGCATTCTTTTTGGTATTGTTCTGCTTGATCTGATAGATTTTGTTATCTTTTTCTTTTTGCTGAAGTATTTTGTTAGATACTGTAATCAAGCTTCTGTTTCTTTAATTATGAAACTGACTTTTGTAAAGTTTCTCACTCATTCATTATCTCTCATACTTTTTTGTTACTAGCCCTGCAGCAGTGTTTTGACAGTATATCGGACATTTGTATTTTCCCTGTGACTTCTTCTGCCAGAGGCTTGTGGTATTAATGTGGTGTCTATTCCATTTTTGAATATTCTTTAATTACTCCATTGAATATATCATCTATATGTGCGAGCTACATGATTTTCATTATGAGGATGGTGTTGAGTAATGGAGGATCACTTAAGTAACTATTTATAGCTGATATTGTGGTTATGTAACTATTATTACATAGCTGCATTTTCTGGGATGTAGGGGTTTCAGTGTATGTTTTTAGCTCATGCATTAAGAAAGTTTTCAAGTCTATGTCATAGCTGTTTCTTCACACATTTTGTAAATATTTTTGTTTTATAGTCATAGTTTGATTTATAGCCAATCAAAAACTCAGTTTACTGTATAGAAATAAAAAATTCTTATTCATCACCTCTAGGACCTCACTTGCTCAATCCTACTTACTCCCCTGCCTACTCTACACTTCCCCCATATTTACCCACCTACAGGCAAATCTTTTAACCAAACTTGAACAAATGTATAACCAGATAGCTAGATTTGCCTGTAACTGCCCTTACAAACCCCATCACTGCATTGCCCTCAAACAACTGCAGTGGCTTGAATTCCCTTAACTACTCCAGCTTTCACTACATATGCCACATTTCCTTCTGTACAAACCTGCAGACTGTCCTTTTCTGTCCACCCTCTTATCCCTATACAAACATTCTCGCTCTCTCCATAGTGCTGACCAAATGTTACTTGACTCATACAGACCCTATAAAACAATAGGGAGATTACTTTATAAATACTCCTTAGCTCAAACTTTGAACAAACGCCCAACAAATTTAAGAACTATCCAATCTTCAATCTTTTTCAAAACAGAATTGAAACACCACCTTGCAAACACTCCCTCCTGCACCTGTCACCACCCTACTTGACACATTCTTCCCCACTAATCTGACTATAACTATTTTTCTCACTTTACTGTAAAACATATCTATGCTGTAGTAGCTTAGGTACACCACTGAGCAACTCAATACTTAAACCCGGACTCCTTCTATTCTTACCTACTATGCTCCCCACCCCTCCTCTCTCTCTCTCTCTCTTATTATGACTGTTTCCTTTCACTCTCTTAACTTTCCTATACACCCCCTTCCCTTTATTTTTACCCTTCTAATTTATACCTCTTTTCTTCTCTCTACCAACTTGACTAAGTTATTTATATGTTTTTGGGGCTTATTATTCTTCCTTCTGATGTCCTGTTGCAAAGCCTCATTTTTTTTTACTGTTCTTTATGCAAATTTTTATCATTTGTTAATTTACATTACTGCATAAATATATGTAGTTATGTAATCTTCTTAATATGTATGTATTTCTTAATTTTCCATTATGGCATGAATGTATTCATATTCTTATTACTTGAATGTAACTTCATTATTGCTATCTCTCTATGTGGAGCTTTTCTCCTCAGGTCTCCACTGAAAATGGGCCACCAGCCCAGTTGGACTAATCCAGCTAATAAAAGGCAAATAAATAAATAAATACATTTATAACTTAGTAGATGTTCAGTGGTTTGGATATGCCAGCTTTTAATTTTTTCATTTACATTTTCTCTTGAAAATGTTTATGTCTATAGCTGATGTTGATATAAATGCCTTCTGGTCATACATTTTTTTTCCTGATCGGTTTCTTTTTTTCTTTTTTTTTTCTTTTCTTGGTTCTCATTTTAAATTTGTATACTGTATAGAAGGCTGAGCCAGTGTATTCCTTTTTATATATACACACATATATATATATATATATATATATATATATATATATATATATATATATATATACATACATATATATATACATACATACATATATATATATATATATATATATATATATATATGAAATAATAAAACTTCTATGAACTAAAAACTAAAATAACTTAACTGTAGAAATAAGCACTCAGACACCAAACTGATGATTAAGTTTTCGCTCTTATTAGATGAAAGAGCTTCCTCAGAATCATGATCTCATACATAGCCAATAAGAATAGTGTGCATAACTTAATAAATTAATAAATAATTAAGCAACAACCAATGAACTAAAGAGTTAGATAAGCTAAATAATCAATAAATATGAGCAACTAAATTATAATAATAGGAAATTACCTATACCATTTTAGAGCACATTTAATATTCACACTTTCATTAAGACCTGGATATGTTTCTGAATTAAGTAATAACTGCAATTTCAATTCTCTTAGTTCCAAATACAATTCCCAATCCCCCCAAAAAACAAACAGTCAACTTGTTCAAGAACTATAAAATTAAATTTAGTAAAATTAATACAGTAAGAGCTGTGTTTTGCAAGAGCGTTGTTCATATTTTTGGATCTAATAGCTGCCAAATGTTCTTTAACCCTGTCAGATAACTTTCTTGAAGTTTTACCAACATACAAACAGTTGCAGGAAGCACAAATACCAGCATACACAACAGCAGAAGAATGACAATGAAAATACTTATTAAAAATAATTTTGTAATTACAATGTTGAAAAGTGTAGTTAGAACCAGAGTAGATATAAGGACAAATAACACATTTGTTACAAGTAAACATACCATTAGTGGTGGAAGTGTCATGGGTATAAACAGTATAAAAAGGAGAATCTCTGTTTTCAAGACTCATACGAATTGTTTTTGTTCTTTTATATGAAAATAAAGGAGTAGTACCTAAGGCAGATAACATATGGTGAGAATCTTTTAATAAATTCCAGTTTCTAGAAATAATGTCTCTAATAGCAAACATGTCCCTAGAAATGGGTAAAGGAAAGCTAAGTGTCATGTTAGACTTGTCAGACATGTTAGTAGTAGCTTTAGGTTTAAAACCATACTTCAAAATGGGTTAATGAGAAATGTATCTATTAGAAGAAACTTCTTCAAAAATAGAGTTAAGTAATGATGAAGGATAATTTCTTATAAGGAACATATGCTTTAACAATGTGGACTGAGCATAAAATTCATCATCTTGACTAACCAATCTAGATGTACGAATAAACTGACTACGTACAAGATTTTTCTTCATAAAATAAGGATGCAAACTAGTAAAGTCTAAAAAATTAATCTTATAAGTGTCTTTTCTATGTAAGGTTGAACAAATATTACCAAGAGGAGAAATATAAATTCTAGTATCTAAAAAAGTAATATTATTACCAGTACTAGATAAAATAAGGTTTAAAAAACCTATACTTTTTTTCATCTCAGAAATAAAATTGTCTAAGGAAGTCTGATCACTATGCCATGCGAAAAAAATATCGTCAATAAATCTCCTATATATGTGTACCAAATGAAAATTAGGTAAATGGTGAAGCTTTTCCAATTCCCATGTGCTTAGAACAATATTTGCAAAAGACGGTGCAACAATAGAACCCATAGCTACTCCTTTTATTTGTTTGTAAATCTGATTGTTGAAAAAAAAGAAATTATTGTTTAATACTATATCAACTAAAGTGTACAATGTATTAATTTTAGAAGAAGAAAAGTTAGTGTACTTGCTAAGAAAAGTTTGAAAGAGTTGTAAGCCTTCAGAATGAGGTATGTTAGTGTAAAAACATTCAACATCTAGGGTCACAAAAATACGGTCAGATAGACAATTCCTATTTACATACAAATCATTTAAAAATGCCCATGAATCTTTCAAATAATAAGTAGCAGCTTGAACCAAAGGGTTAAGTATGGAGTCTAAAAACTGAGCAATTTTTTCTGTTTTTGTCTTCTTATTTGAAATAATATGTCTGAAGGGAGGATCAATGTGATTTTTATGAATTTTGGGTATTCCAAACAATTTACCAAGATTAGGGGATGGGACTGACATAAACATATATTCCTCAAATGAAATAGCATTAGTTAAATGTAAGTTTTTTAAAGTTTTATCAACTTTAGTGAAATGTTTATGTACAGTTTTAATATCAACACATTCAAAAAATTCATTGTTTAGCAATGTAGACTCAATTTTATGAACATACAAGTCTTGTTCCATAAGAACTAAACCACTTCCCTTGTCTGCACGCATAATGCGTAGGGTTTTGTCTTTTGCAAGTTCTGATAAGGAGATTCTTTCTGAATGAGACATATTATACCATTTAGAAGAGTTGTTTGAATGGCACAGGTGTCTCAAATCCATTTCACAAACCTTCAAAAAAGTAAGTATAGAAGTATGTAAAGTTGGGTTATATAAACTTTTGGGTTTTAGTGTAGTAAAATTGTTAGTAACAAGGGAATCATCCGAAGAAGCACTGGAATCAGAATCATTAGGTTCATTTAAATTCTGATTATGAGTGACAGGGTTAGAATGAATAAAACATAAATTTAGTTTTCTAGCATAAAGTTTTAAATCTAATAGTAAATCAGGTAAATGTGCACGTTGTGCAGGTATAAAATTAAATCCTTTATATAGTACTTGTAGCTGCTGTTCAGTAAAATTATGTGTTGTGGGATTAAAAACATCAGTATTCATATGTTTCAATAAATTGTAAATGTTAGTGGAAGGAGAGTGTGAGTATGTATGTGTGGGTTCAGAAGGAAAAGCAAAACTAGCTGACGAGGAGTGAATTTGTGGAGCTTTGAATGTAGTTATGTAGTCTTCTTAATATGCATGAATGTATTCATATTCTTATTACTTGAATGTAACTTCATTATTGCTATCTCTCTATGTGGAGCTTTTCTCCTCGGGTCTCCACTGAAAATGGGCCACCAGCCCAGTTGGACTAATCCAGCTAATAAAAGGCAAATAAATAAATAAATAAATAAATAAATACATTTATAACTTAGTAGATGTTCAGTGGTTTGGATATGCCAGCTTTTAATTTTTTCATTTACATTTTCTCTTGAAAATGTTTATGTCTGTAGCTGATGTTGATATAAATGCCTTCTGGTCATACATTTTTTTTCCCTGATCGGTTTTATCTTGATATTCAAGTAACTTTCTTTTTTTCTTTTTTTTTTTTCTTTTCTTGGTTCTCATTTTAAATTTGTATACTATATAGAAGGCTGAGCCAGTGTATTCCTTTTTAAAATCTTTGAGAGTACCATTTATGCTCTGAGATGATAGATCCGCTAACTAGTAAATGAAATCTAGGAAATAATCCTACACATTTACGACTAAAAATAATTAAAAAAAATCACAAAAATGCTTTGTAAAGTTTTTAAAAATCTGGTTTATTTTGTATTTATGAGTGCTTTCAGCTGTAAGACTTCATCAGATAATGTTTTTTATTAGTTTATATGCCAACAGACCTCCTTGTTTGAATGAGGTAATTTCCATAGTCCCCATCCTAAAACTGAGATTTTCAAAACTGTACATTAATTTATAATCTTTTATGGGTGTATTTATGTATACACATATTGTTTAGTCATGACAGTATTTGATAAAATATATATTTTTATTTATTGTTATGGTTTGATATTATTGGAAGTAGTTTTACTTAATCTTTTAATTGTTTCTTTTTTGTCATTGGCTATTTTTCATTTTCTATTGGATGGCACAGTATATAAAATGCGTAGAAAACCAATTTAAATTAGTTCTGAAAATGTTCTGGCTTGAACAAAAGTGCTCAACTATTAAAACAAAGTGTTTTTACTTCATTTGCTGGGTGCTGTGGTGATTTTGTGAAGCATTATATTTTATTCTTCTTAGTAACTTATTATTGCCTCTGTCAGTTACTTTTTTATTTCATGCAGTGTTGGTTGTGTTTTGTTTGTGGCTATGGTTTCCTCCAGTCTTTTGTGAGAGGGAAGTCTCCAGGATTTGCAATTCAACTCCCAGCAACCTTATCGGTGTACCACATGATTGGTTGCACTCTTGAATGAGACCTTGGCTCCTTTGCTGCTTCATTCTCAAAGTACACAGGAAGTTATTTCTATTCCTGGGAACCAGGAAGCCTTTTTTCACATGGGTATATCTCAGAACAGTGGTGAAAGTAATGGTGGCTTTAATGAAAATGGGCTTTATGACACTGAACTTGAAAATGGAACTATGAGGCCATTGCGCAATAATCATATGAGTAATTGAATACGTTCTGGAACATTTAAAGGTGACTTAACATCTTGATTAAACTAAGAGGCTTCTTTTGCTAACAATAACTCTTCTACAACTGACATTCCTTGTCTCACTTTTGATCAAAATGTTAAGGAATTCAAAAGATTGACTTTAAAGTACCAGAGCTTGCACTTTGATAATTTGTATTTAAAGGAATGTATGAACTCCAACATTGACCCAAAAGTCGATCATCCCCTAATGAGTATCAGTCTGACTATGAGCAGTCATCCCTTAATGAGTATCAGTCTGACTGTGAGCAGTCATCCCCTAATGAGTATCAGTCTGACTATGAGCAGTCATCCCCTAATGAGTATCAGTCTGACTATGAGCAGTCATCCCCTAATGAGTATCAGTCTGACCATGAATAGTCATCCCCTAAAGAGTGTCAGTCTGACTATGAGCAGTCATCCCCTAATGAGTATCAGTCTGACTATGAGCAGTCATCCCCTAATGAGTATCAGTCTGACTATGACCAGTCATCCCCTAATGAGTATCAGTCTGACCATGAATAGTCATCCCCTAATGAGTGTCAGTCTGACTATGAGCAGTCATCCCCTAATGAGTATCAGTCTGACTATGAGCAGTCATCCCCTAATGAGTATCAGTCTGACTATGAGCAGTCAGAAAGAAATTCATATCGTAATGACACAGCACCTAGATATCCTGCAGGTACAGACAATGATTTCAATAGGGTTAATATTGAAATGCATGACCCTATAGGATATCCCCCACTATGTCGATCAGACTGGATCAAACAGAAGGCACAACAAAGGGCCAACATTCCACCTCAGGCATAGTCCAATTTTCAACACCCCCACTCACAACAGAAGTCATGTATAAGAACAACAAGAATGTGAACCCTTCCTTAGATGGGCACACCATCATATGTAATGGGTTTATTTATGAGCATGATAATTTTAAGATCTACAATTACAATGGAGTTGAACTTAATAGGACCCATTTTTCTGTTTTTTAAAAGGGGTCTACATTTGTACCCGCTAAGCATTTTTATTTTAGTAAAACTATGATAGACATAAAGATCTTTCTCAGGAAATTAAACTCGGAAACTATTTTAAAATCTAATGGAGGCAGACAACAGAATGTCTTGAAGAAAAAAAGTGTCCTGAATCCACCTTTACATCCTATACTTCAAAATTTTGAGCATTTTGTAGAATCTGAACTTGATATTTAAAGAAAACAATTCCATAACCTGCTAAAATAGAAGAAGAAGTGTTGCAAAATTTATTGATTAATGAATCTGTGTGTATAATGAAACCTGACAAGGGGAGTGGAATAGTTTTAATGGACAAACTAGAATATACTGGGAAAATGTTGAACCTACTGTTTCAGGATGACACTTATGTTAGTGAATCCAGGAATGAGGTTAAAATCTCTTAAGGTAAGTTGGATATGTTCCTAAATGATTTGTTAATGGAAGACAGTATTGATCTCACTACTTATAAGTTTTTGAATAATACATCCTAGAATTCCTACAGTTTTTGGTATACCAAAAGTCCACAAGGATATGCACACTCCTCCTTTTAGGTTGATCATTTTGGCTACTGGGTCTAAAATGTATCCCCTAGCTGTGTATATCAATCAAAAGGTAAAACCTTTTTATAAGATGAACACACACATCCTTGTGGACTCTTGGGATTTTTTGACTAGAATGGGCAATATTGTATTTCTTGAAGATGTGTTTTGCTACTATAGATATAATTGATCTCTTTACCATCATCCTACTTAGACTGGAAACTGAATAGTTTGAAGAAGTGGTGTTTAGTATGAATTTTCTCACTAGGGATGAATGTCAGAATATAGCAAATCTAATGGAATTGATATTAAAATATAATTAGATTTACTTTGAAGGTGACATTTCTCAACAAATATAAGGGTTTTTTATAGGTGTATCCTGCACCCCTGTTTTTGCTAATTTGGTTATTGTATGAATGGGAAAGAAGGTATATACTCAACGTTGAGTACTACCAACACTGCTTCCTTTATACTAGATTTTTAGATGACATATGTATTGTGTAGAAAGGAACACGGGAATCTTTGATAGATTTCATGGTATACTTATCTACCTCTACTGAATTCCTGAGATTTACTTTTAATATTACCACGGATGAATTAAAGTATCTGGATGTTACAATTTACAAAGATAGAATTTTGAAGAGCTTTTCATCTAAGATTTACAGAAAACCTACTCATTGTAATTCCTTTCTTCACTTTACTAGTGAGCACCCACTTTCTCAGAAGAGAAGCATTGTTAAGGGTCGACTAGTCCGGGCAGCATGTATGAACACACAATATGATGATTTTATATCTGAGTGTCAATAACCTTGTTTATTCAGAGAGGTTATCCTGACAGTTTTTTAATGAATATGATATCTGAGGTAAAGAGTGGATGGAGCACTAAGTATAAACCTATCTTAGGGACCAAGCCGTGTGAGAACTATGATATTGGCACGAATATGTACAAAAAAGAATGGGAAGATTACTGTTCTGCCTTGTGTTTAGAATATAATAAGGATTTTTTTACCATCAAGGGTCTTCTTTCGGTTTTTCCCGGTTAGGGGTCGCCACAGCGGAACTCCGGTCCACTAATGATTGGCAGTTACTTTTTATGGTGATGAGTTGCCAGCCCGACGCCCAACCTTCAACGAAGGCATGCCCATTCAACACATGTCTTTCGAACACACACTCGACCGCGGGGAGGACATGCAGATTCCACACAGAAGGCACTCCCAACACAAGCCGAGAATCGAACGGGAGAACCTCTTGCTGTGAGGCAACAATGCTACCACTGCACCACCGTATTATTCAAAAATACTGGAACCTTTTTAGTAAGATGCCAGGCACTTAAGATATCTTTAAAAATAATTTGAAGTTTACTTCCAAGAAATGTACCTACTTAAAAAATTATTATGAATCTTGTAGAATGATGAACACTAAGGGAATAAATGATATAAGAAAGGCAGGAACTTTCAAATGTGGTAGTTGTAAGCAGTGTGCCCACATTACCCATAATAAACAATTCATTTGACTTGCAGTGGGAAGGTGTTAACTTCACAATATCATTATAATTGCAATTCAGGGGTGCTGTGTATATCTGTGTATGTAACTGTGGTGCCTTTTACATTGGAAAAACTGTACAACCATTAAAAAACATATTTATGAACACGCATAATATTTTGCATGAAAAAGAAACTAATTCTTTAGCTAGGTACCACAGAGAATGTAATAATAGTAGTTTCAAATTCTTTCTGTTGGGGCAGGTTCAAAAAAACCCTAGGGGGGACAATGGGAGGACATCCTTGAATATCGTGAACTGTATTGGAAATTGTACTTACAAGCCAATAGACCTCCTGGTTTAAACGAGGTCATTTCCATAGTCCCTGTCCAAAAATTGAGATCGGCAAAATTGTAGATTAATTTATAATCTTTTATGGATATATTTATATATACACATATTGTTTAGTCATAACAGTATTTGATAAAAATATTTTTTTATTTAGTGTTATGGTTTGATATTATTGGAAATGGTTTACTTAATTAATCTTTTAATTGTTTCTTAATTGTCATTGGTTGTTTTAATTGTTATTGGTTGTTTTGTTTCATTTGTTATTGGATGGCACAGTATATAAAATGTGTGGAAAACAAATTTGAATTAGTTTTGAAGAAGTTCTGGTTTGAACAAAAGTACTCAACAATTAAAACAAAGTGTTTTTTACTTCATTTGCCAGGTACTGTCATGATTTTGTGAAGTGGTATTCGTAGAGGCATTATATTTTATTATATTTATTTTTTTTATTAGTGATAATCAAGTCTTAGTGTGCAGTATGCAAATCCTCTCAACAAGTTGGTATGGAGGAGTGCTTTTGCCTCCATACCACCTTGCCAAGAGGATTTATATACCATAAATGAAAACTGTACATGATTAGTTTCATTTTTTTTTTCATTTATTAGTTATAGAATCCACTATCTTGCAGTGTAAATGGTACTCTCAAAGATTTTAAAAGGACTACACTGGCTTTTCCTTATGTATTTGTGTGTTGGTCCTGGAGAGCACCAGCTCAATGTAGGGGTTTGGAGAGCCTGTTAGGAGCATACTCTAATTAAAGTCACTTACTGATTATTTCGATATAGAAAGTTAGAGGCATATTTCTGTTTGATAATCTTAGATTCATAGGTTGGTGCTAGGCTATCGGCCCTAGGGCCTATACAAGCCTAGCCAAACAATTCCCCAGATATTTCTTCCCACAATATTTACTTCCCTGGACCCCTGTCTAGCAGGGCGACTGACGTGATCCCCGGGGAGAATTTCCTGTCTTCCATCCAATCATCAAGGTTCCTTTTGAAGAGGGCCAAGGAGGCGCTCTGCTTGACATGCATGGGCAGTCTATTCCAGAGTATGGGGAGTCTCTGGGTCAGGAACCTATCTCTCTAGCATGTTTTGTTCATTGTGATGATAAGGTTTAGATCCCTGGAGCGTGTGACTCTGAGGGATTGGGATTTCTTTAAGTGGAGCATGTCCAACAGCTCAGGGTTTGACATGGCCTTGTATGTTAAGCAGAGATCACATCTGAGTAGGCGATATGCCGCAGAGTATAGCTGGAGTTTTTTTAGATGGTCAGCATAGGGCATCTGCTTTAGGCCTGTGATTCTTTTAGTGAGGTATTTCTGCAGCCTTTCCAGCTGCTTTGCCTTGTGAGGTACATACCAAATGAGGCATTGTACTCTATAATGGGTCTAATGAGGGATGACTACAGTGGGACAATGACCTTTTTTTTCTGGATGAAATACCCTTAGTGATGAGGTGTGCCACATAGAAGGATTTCCTTTCTGTTGTGGTGATGTGGTTATCGAAGGTGAGACCACTGTCCACCTGTGTCCCTAAGTCTCTCATCACACTTTCGGTGTTTAGTGTACTGCCACCTATGTGGTAATTCATGGGTACATGGTTTTTCCCAAAGGGGATAACTATACATCTCTTGGCATTAAGCTTGAGCCCATGGCTCTGGCACCAAGCATCTGTTTCTGTAAGGCCCTTTTGTAGAATATCCACATAATTTGGGGATTGAATAATGGCTCCCAGTTTGTAGTCATCTGTGAACTTTGTTAGCCAGAGTCCCTTAGTGTTGGCCTGTACTTCACAGAAGTAGATGCCAAACAAGAGCGGTCCCAGGACTGAACCCTGAGGTACTCCACTTATCACTTGTCTGGAGGTGGATTTAGAGTCAGCTACTTTTACAGTCTGGGTTCTGTCAGTAAGCCAGTTGGCAACCCATCGAGTGACGTAGGGATTTATGCCCAGCTTAGTAAGTTTATCTATGATTCCAGAGTGGAGGATGGTGTCGAAGGCCTTGGCGAGGTCCAGATAGGCTGTGTGGACTGCCTTCCCTCGTCCACAGCTCTGGAGACTGATTTGAAGAAGTCAGTCAGGTTTAGGAGACAAGATCGGCCCTTCCCGGACCCAAACTGGGTGGGGTCCAGTGTTTGAAGGTTGCCAATGTCTTTGTTTTTGAGTTCCATGATAATGCATTCCATGCCCTTGCAGAGCAGGCTCCTTAGACTGACTATGATTAAACATGACACTTAGGTGAGGTGCCAGTTCATTTTGTAGTTCATGTAGTATACAGCCCAGGATGTCATTTGGTCTCATGGATGCTGTATTCTTAGCTTTGGAGAGTGTGGTTTCTACCAGTGTGGCCGTGATTACCAGAATTTGGCAATCTTTTGGTATTGAGATGGGCCCTTTAGGGGGTGAGGGGGGGGTAAAGTCGGCACTAAATCGATCTGCCAGGATATTGGCAATATCCTTGGGATATATTTATTGCCATTCTGTTGTAGCTCAGAGCAGATCTGAGCATTGCCATTTACATTCTTAACATAACTATAGAATGCCTTGTAGTTGTCTTTGGAATCTTTGGCAAGTTTATTTTCATAACTAGCTTTGGAGGATTTTATGAGGGATCTCATCTTCTTACTGAGGCTGGTTAGGTGTTTTTTGCATCCTGGGATTTTCCTCTTTTCTGCAACAGTTTCTTCCTTCTGTTGTATAGTTTGTTTATGGCAGGGGACCACCAGATTGGCTTCCTTTTTTGGAGGAGAGTGTCTTGGTTCTATTTGGGATGGCATGGTTCATGCATGAGTGGATGTGCTCATACAGTGCCTTAGTTTAGGATTCAGCAGTCGAACTTTCAGCTCCCATCTGCATGGGTGCCATGAAGTCTGTCACTTCTGACTTAAGTAGCATGAAGTTGTCTTTGGAGAAGTTTTTTTTACGGAGGTTTCCTTACTGGGGGGTGGGATGTGGATGTCAAGGGTGATTTGCTTATGGTCAGACCTGACCAATGAGGGGGTGACCGCTGGTGTGGAGCATCTATTCCCCATGTTGGTAATGACCAGGTCTAGGATATTGGAGTCCTTGGTGGGACAACGGATTAGTTGATCCCAGGGTACTGGAATTTATGAATTCCAAGAACCATTGGAAAAAGGTGTTGGTACCCGAGTAGTTTTCCCAGTTAATGGCAGGGTAGTTGAAATCACCCAGTATTAGGCTGTTTGGTTGTATCTTAATATTTTCCAGTATGTTTAGAAAGGTGTAGTGAGAATCTTGGGGGCATGGTGGGGGATCTGTTGCAAGCTACAGTTTGGATTGCAGTCTTACTTAGTGTTAGTTGCACCTGGAGAATTTCAGATGTATTGTGTTGGGCAACTAGCCTAGAGGTGTGAATATCCTTGGTGAATATGAACACTCCTCCACCTGTAGTGTTTCAGTCATGGTTTGGTGGCCGAAAGGTGTGGTAAGAGTTGTAGCCTGGTATTGCAGGGGTGCTCTCTGGAGTCTTGAACCAGGCCTCAGTTACTGCACAGATATCGATGTACTCCATTTTTAGGAGTGCTTCGAGAGAGTGCATTTTGAGGTTTAGACTTCTAGCATTGAGTAGCATTACCTTCAGATTTTGCATGCCTGTATCTGTTATGGTGCTGTTTTTTTCCTTTGAACCATGCCTAAAAAAGGCACTATAGGGGTGGCAAGAGCTTTAGCCAGTAACCTGAATCCCAGGGGTGACAGGTGCAGACCATCTCTGGCAAAGCATCATGGTTTGTCGATCATGTCATCCCAGGCAGACAGATACTGGATCCCCTTTGAATGACACCAGAAGCTTAGCCAATTGTTGAAGTCAATCATTTTGTCCTTATACTGTGGTGTCATTCAGGGCAAAGGCTGGATGCTACTCAGGGCTAGGGTCATACCTGCTTGGGCCACATGATCCAAGAGCTCTTCCATGTCTCTTTTTCTGTAGTCCAGGGAGGTATGTCTCTAGTCATTCACTCCACCATGGACAATGACAGAGTCATATTTGTACTTGTTGTGGAGTGACTTGAGTGCATGCGTTATGTAGTGGATCCTGGCACCCGACAGGCAGCTGACTGTAATTTTCTCCTTGCTCAGCCTGGTGAGTGGGACATCAGTGTGCCTGACTATAGAATCACCTATGACTAAAGTGTTGGGTACGTTGTCTTAAAGTTAATGTCTGCTTTATATGTATTCCAGTTTAGTTTTTGCTTTAGATATTTTAATTACATAATAGCGATTACTTATTTTTGTTATTTTTGCCTTTTCTGTATGCATCCTTATGTTGATGAAATAAACATTATTGTATGTCTTCATTTCAGACACTAATATGTATTAACATTTAAAAATTCATCATAGAAGAAGTATATAGAGCAAATATATAAAAACGTTAAGGCTGATATTTCATGTACCTCTTTTACCAGAATTAACTTGATGTAGGCTCTGTGTTATAAAAATACAATATACTCTTTTCTCTCATTTCTCTCTTTAAGGCACAATCAGAGTTGTATGAATCATGTGATTATTTCAACTTCCAACAAGATGAAGATAATAACTGAAACTCTGTAACTGCAGCAAACTTGAAAAACATCAGAAGCAATACATAATCATATATGCCTACAGGAAATGCTGGAAAAGTTACTGACTTTAGAATATTCCAAACTACGCAGGCTTACCAAACAATTATTACTGCAAAGAATGAAGTAAAACATACTTCCACTTGTAAACTGACTTTCTCAGAATATTAGTTATGGCTGTGATTATTTTGTTTATGTGCATTTTCAGGAATCAGCAGCAAAAGGACCTGCTCAGAAAGAAAACACAGGAACCTCTGTCAAGAAATTAACTTTTTCTTTTTATCTTTGAATATAGTTGCAATATTTCAGTATGGCAACACTGGCATTATTTAGCATTTACATGCTTTGCAAAGAAAAGGAACATGCAGAGTGTAACTTTGAAACTTTTCTGGCAGCACATTAAGTAACAAATCTTTCTGTAACATTAACCATCATCTTAGCTTTTATATCTAAATCTGCATTTGAAAACAGAAACTTTTTTTTTTGTTTGTTTAAACATTTTATCTATTGTACCTTAGGAACAGCAGCGCGAGGGCCAATGCTTGTTATAATTGTTTGCAATTCAAATGGCATTTCATTTTGTTCATCTTTTATATATAAATGATTACAGTCCTTGGATAATCTGAGGCAACAAATAAATATATTTTATAGGAATCTAGAAATACTGACTAACAGGAACAGCTGAAAAAAACTCCTACTGTCAGTAATAATACAGTAGTACAGCTTTTACACAAAAAATCTGCAACAAAAATTGTAACACTAATTTTCTTGCATTGCAACAAAAGAACAAGAATAGTGGTAAACTGGGCTTTTGACCATTCTTGACTTTCCATTCCCAGCTGCAACAAATCTTCAACAGGCTCCGTAGTAAAATTCAGACACACCAGTAGCTGTGGCTAAATGCCGGGTACAGTAGTGGAATGCAATGTAGAAAGTTATGAGTGATATGACCATTTTGTGGTTCTGTAAATTTGTTTACACTTAGAAGTCAAAATGTAACTCACTGCACAGTTCAAAAAAGATTTCAGCAACAGAGAGAGATTTATGGTGTGCTACTATAACATTGTGCGTTGGGTGCACAGCAAACAAGCCTGTTCTGTTACTGTAGCTGCCTTATATAACTACAGTGACTACCTCATCTTTATTTTACCAAACTTCCTTGTGGATCAGTGTCTACATCAGACGTCTAATTAACTGTTCATGGAGATCATTTGTAACCCTCTGTTTGGATCATTGGTATTGACTTAATAGAGATAACAGAGCTCAGTGGGACTAACAGGTGAGCTTCAACACCAAAACTCTGGCATAGTTAATATACCGCCAAATATGTTTCAGAATCTGGGCCTCGAAGAAGTATCATATTATTGTTCCACTCTGATTATTTATCAAGTTGCCTGAGAACTAAACACAAAGATCTAAGGGTGTGAGGCTGGCATAGTTGTTAAGGTGTTCACCTCATAGGCACAAGGTGCAGGGTTTGATTCTCACATGAGATAGTTGGCTGGTCTTGGAATGGCCCAGAAGGGCAGTTAGTCTGCTACTAATTTGGGAGTCCTATACAACACCAAACATACAGGCATAGAGATTCCTGGATTTTGTAAACACAAACTCCTTGGATCAGATTGTCAATACACCAGCCAGGGCCGCAACCATACTGGATCTGGTCCTTACTAATATGAGAGAGTGCTGCACACCACCTACTGTAATGTCTTCCCTGGTAAAGTCAGACCACAAAATGGTCTCCTTTGAAGTAAAAATTAAATCTGGACCCCCAGCTAAACCTGGAATATTCAGGAACTACTCTAAGGTTAACATCCTGCTATTAAGTGATAACCTGGCAAAATTTCAAGCCCCTGTAAATCCTGAGACACTGCTGCCTATGCTGAACTGTTCACAGAAAGCCTAAACATGCATGTTAATCGCTGCATAGAGGCAGCTGTACCCACCAAGAAGAAATTCAGAACTAATTCAACAAACAAGCTACCCTGGTGGAATCACAAAATCAATAGGCAGCATAACAGAAGGAGGAAAATCATGCAAAAATTAGGAGATGCAGCACCCAGCAGAATAAACGCACTCTCATCAAACTAAACAAACATCTCAGAGGACAAATAAAGTCTACCAAAGCTACATTTGAGGTAAATTTTGCCTCCCAGGCCAAGGACAACCACAAGACATTATTTAGCTATGTCCACAACCTCAAAGGTAATACACAATTGTGTGCAGAGCTAATTTTAAATGGAGCCACCTATACCGAGCCAGAAGATATAGCAAACCTACTGGCTGATAAATTCAGCTTAACTTTACCTCTGTCCTACCCTCAATGTCCCCTTAAGAAATACCATCAAATATAACTCCTCCTACTATCACTAGGTAAAGATCCTATATGCCTTCTTTAAGGCCAAGAACATGGCATCAGTGAGCACAGATAATATCCTGGGATGCCTTCTAAATAGCATGAAACATGACCTATCAGGCCCTCTGGAATTTCTATGTAAGTATAGCCTTCAAAACAGGATTCATGCCTCATGAATGGGAAACAGCAACAGTCATTCCTCTGCAGAAAGGTGGGCCATCTTCAGACCCTGGAAACTACAAACCCATAAGTCTCACTAGTCTTATATGTAAAGCCATGGAAAGAATTATCATGGAAATTATTAATAGTGATATAGTAAACCTCCAGACACTGGACCCAACCCAGTTTGGTTTCATCAAGTGAAGGTCTTGCCTACTCAACCTGGTGGACTTCTTTGAGAAGGTCACCAAAGCAATGGATGAGGGCAGAATGGTTCATCTTGACCTGGCCAAGGCATTTTACACAATGCCCCATATGATGGCCTCTCTACCAGGGCCAGTAATCAAGGAGCCTCAATCCTCACCACTGACACCAGTAAGAGACTGGCACTAAAAACATCAACAAATTTACACAATATTTTCAGATGTAATGCTCTGCATCAAGTACAGTTTTCCCCAAGAGTACATAGGGAACATGGTCCAGACCTGGGACTGGACTGCCTGTCTCTCCAGATCTCAAACAAGACCCACTTTGGAGCACTGTGTCCCAGTTCCAAGTAGCTGCCATACCCACACCTGGGTATTTGATTTTCACACACACACACACACACACACACACACACACACACACACACACACACACACACACACACACACACACACACACACACACACACACACACACACACACTGGTACAGATTTACTAGCTGTACTCCTTCTGTCCAGACTATAAGGTAACCAGGCTGCCACCAGTCACCTAATCTCATGCTCTTACAAGGGTATCCAATTATACTGAGTAAAATCAATACTAATATAAATGGTAGAGTGTAACCAAAACAGCAAGGCTTTTTGGAGTGGCCACAGCGTCACTAAAATAAGCACAAGTACTCTCAAGATTTTAAAAGTATTTTAAAAAAGACCAGCCACAATGATAGGCATAAAATATTTAATAGTAAATAATAAAATAGAAAACATGAGAATACTAAATATCTGAATACAATAAACACCAGAGTTTCAATCACAGGAGAAATAAAAAATAATAGAGTTGGACAGATTCAAACAGATGCAGAAAAACAATACTTAACTAATCTCACGGTATTTCCTGTCTAAAGAATAACTGTTCCCTAGCTAATTTAATTAATATAGCATGGTGAGATTAGATGCTGAGATACTTATTTCCACGAGGCAAGGTGATGAGCTTCTAACTAAAACTGAACTAACTCAATTAACTGACTGACATGACTGTGATAACTGTCATAGTTCTTTATATCAGGTTCTAAAGAAAACAAAATAAACTGCTGTGAGAGTTACATCCTCTCAGTGCTAGATATGGAATTACATCACATTTGATTGCCTGACTGTGGTACAATACAAACTCAGAGCTTTGCTAAGATCTGTTGCAGTCTCTGAAAGCTATAGAACAATTTCAAAAACTTCTACTCTTCCCTTCCAGAATTTTTTGTTTAACTTAATCAGTTATAATAACACTGTTGATACATTTTAACACAAAGATCTGTACAATTCAGTGTGACAGTCAAATGACACAAAATTATTTACAAAACTCCAGCTAACTATGCTGGCATATGTCACACATGCACTGCCCCATTCTCCCTGGCACAAATGGCAATACCTCACATTGGCACATCTCTCCCCCCTTTGAAGTCTCAAGCTAGTTTTTCAGCTGACCCAGGAAAAATTATGCTTGAGAAATGGGCCTCTCTGGGAGCACATTAACCTATATATCTATGTTATTAACTTGGCATTTTGTTGGCTGGCTTTATGTAGCCATGTTAAGGGACTGTGGTCTGTAACCATAGTGAATTTCCTTCCATTCAGATAAGTGCTGAAGTTTCTGCAGTGTCAATATTATGGCTAGGCATTCTTTTTTACAGCTGAATAACATTCTTCCCTGGGTTGGAGTCTATGGCTGAGATCTACAACTAGGTGCTTTTCTCCTTCTGAGAAAACTTGGCTGAGTACAAATCCCACCACATTGTTTGAAGCATCCATCTTCACAACAAATTATTGCTGTAATCTGGACTGGCTAACACAGGGGGGTCCTCCCAAAGGCCTTTTAAACTTTTGAAATGCCTGCTCGCTGGATGGGGTCCACAATACCTTATCTGGCCTGTTTTTCCATTGTCAGGTCTGTGAGGGTAGCAGCTATTATACTATAACTGGGAACAAACTTTCTATAGTACCCTGCTATCTCAAATAATGCCCTCACCTGATTTTTGGTAACAGGTGCAGGCCATGCCTGAATAGCTTTCACTTTGGTAGGTTCTGGCCTAATCTTACCACTCCCCATTCTATGTCCCAGGTGGGAGACCTCTGCCATACTTCCTGACACTTACTGTGCTTAATGGTCAACCCTGCCCTTTGCAGTCTACCCAGGATCCCTCTGACATGCTGAAGGTACTCTTGCTAGGAATGGCTGTAAATGGCAATATCACCCATGTAAGCAAAGGCATAATCCCCTGCTCATGATAGGATATAATCTATCAGACTCTGGAAGGTTGTTGGGGCATTTTTCATCTCAAAGGATATCTTCATGAACTTGTATAATCTGAAAAGAGTCACAAAGGCTGAACTTTCTCTAGCGATGGGAGTCAAGGCCACATGCCAGTAGCCCTTAATCAGATCAATAGTGGTCTCATACTTAGCCCTACACAGCTGCTTTAAAGCTTCATTTGTCCTAGGCATGGGGTAAGCATCTGACTCTATGTGACTGTTTAGCTTTCTGCAGTCCACACAGAATCTGATGCTACCATATTTCTTTGGTACCAGCACCTCTGGGGAGGCCTATGGACTGCTGGACTCCTGGATTACCCCCAGCTCCAATATTTCCTGTATCTCATCCCTCATAGTCTGGCTGACTCATTCAGGCACCCTATAAGGGGCCTGATTGATAGGCATTTGGGGTCCAGTGTCCACATGGTGCTGCACCAAGTGGGTGCACCCAGGATTCCTAGTGAACATGCCCCCAAACTCCTGCAACACTACTCTCAATTCTCGAACATGGGTAGGTATACCCACTGGGATATAACTACCCCTTCCACAGAGGTGTCAGTCTGAGCCTCACTGAGAAGATCACTCACCAGATTCCCCTCAGACTCCTCCTGCCATCCACTGCAAATACTCAGCACCAGTGCCTCTCTATCATGGTAAGGCTTCATCGTGTTTATCTGGTACAATTTGTGCCCCCATCTCCTGCCTATCAGATTTACCATATAATTAACTTCACTGACCTTCCTTACCAATTTGAAGGGTCCCTCCCAAGCTGCCTGCAGCTTATTGTGTCTAACAGGAATGAGCACCATAACCTGCTGTCCCACAGCATACTCTTAGGCTTGAACATTCCTGTCATACCAGAACTTTTTCTGCTGTTGGGCTCCTGCCAGGTTCTCCTGGGCCAATCCCATAAGCACCCTAAGCCTTTTCCTGAAGTTTAGGACATATGCCTCAATAGACTCCTTGTGAGATTCACACTCACCATCCCACTCATCATGAATCAAATGTAAAGTCCCCCTACCCTATGCCCATACAGCAACTCAAAGGATGAAAAATCTGTGGATTCCTAGGATTCCTCTCTGTATACAAATAATAGATGGGGCAAATATTTGTCCCACTCTCATTTAAACTGGTCTACAAATGCCTGTAGCATGGTCTTTAGAGTAGAGTTTAACCTCTGCACAAGACCATTAGTCTGGGGGTGGTAGGTGCTGGTCTTTAGGTGCTTCACCTCACAACACTTCCACAGACAAGCCAGCAGGTCTGAGATGAAATTGGCACCTCTGTCAGTTAGTATTTCTCTTGGGAAACCTACCATGCTGAAAATCTCTAGCAAAGCATTTGCTACCTTCTCTGCCTTAATGGAGGACAGAGCTACTGCCTCAGGGTATCTAGCAGCATAATCTACTGCCACCAGGATGTGCTTCTTCTCTGTGGAATATGGGGTACCCAGAGGCCTCATAATAGCCATAGCTACCCTCTGAAATGGCTCCTCAATCACAGGCAAAGACATCAATGGAGCTTTGACTTTGTCCCCTGCCTTGCCTTCCTTTTAGTACTGCTCACAGGTCCTGCGATACCATGTTACATCCTTTGCAGTTTCAGGCCAATAAGTGTTCTGCACAATACATCTCTTGGCACACTTTATGTCATGTGACCTGCAAAATGAATGTCATGGGCTATGGCTAGAAGTACCAGAGAATAGGTTCTGGGCACTACTGCCTGCTACATTGCCTCACCCTCTAGCCCTGCCTCAGGGGTCCACTCTCTATACAGTAATCCTTTGTTTCAGTATACAGACTTCCCTTTTCTTTAAGCATCAGGTTTCTCCTTAGCTATCTCCCTCAAGCTTTGTAAGGTAGGGTCCAAAAGCTGAACCTGTCTCAACTCTACCTTTGTGACTCCTCCAGTTTCCCTTCCACATGAAGCCTAATATCTTCTGACAGGGTCTATATTACATGGTCGAATGCTTAGGTGAGTGAACACCTAAACATCGACCACAGAACATCGAAGGCAAAAAACAGCGAACGTCCAAATTAACACAGGGAAAGTCTTCCCCTGGCCATTCGCTGTGTTTTGCTGTTTTCTTCACTGTAGAGAAATCTTGGAGTTGGTATATTTAGTTAGCGGGGTGGGGGTGAAGACCCCCACTTAGTTTGCCTGTAAACCTTTTTTTTTTTTGGTGGCCAACAGTTCCATTTCCCGGCGGCATTTGTTATTGTGGGGTTCGATATTATGTGATCGATGTTTAGGTGTTTGCTCACCTAAGCATTCAATCACATAATATAGACCCCTTCTGAAAGTGGTGTCTCACTGTCAGCCTGGGAACTACCACTCCCCTCTGTCCTTGCAGTCACCCTATCCACAGGAACATCATTACATAACAGCTACTGTGGCTCACGTTCAGGTTCACTTCTACAAGATAGCTCCCTCCCTGAAACAGCCACATCACTATCCCCAGCTACAGGTGTGGGGTCTGTTTGGGTCTCCCCAGGCTACCAGACCTACATGCCTGTCTCTAAGCCTTAATGCATGTAACTGCATGCACACAAGGTACTGGATTATCAAAATAATTTCTTATCAAGGCATCTGCAGGAATATCCTCAAGCACAGCTACTTGCTTGCTTCCGTCTCCACCCTCCCAGTCAAGGTTAACCCTGGCCAAAGGCATTTGGAATGGGGTCCCTCCTAAAACTCTGACTAGAGTGGACTGCCCAAGCAAGTACTGCTCCTCTTCAATCACTGCAGGCTTCACAATCAGAGGCTGGGTCTCTCTTAGCAGTGGCCTGTCTTCCTTCCACTAAGATAAGATACAAACTCCACTGATAGTTTGGTATGCTTGTTGTCTCCAGACAACTTACTACTGGCACACTGTTATTCCCACTTGCTGGCTCCCTCACATTTTGTTCCCCATCTTGTGTCAGTGGACATTTGTATACTACATGGCCCCTTTTGTTACATTTAAAACATCTACCCCTCATTCTGGCTGTGTACCCAAATTATTGGCTTCTCCAGTTACTGGTAGACTCTGTTGGGGTGATTTAGACTGCCCACCATGGGTTTCCTTATATCCATGTACATCACTGGGTATCCCCTTCTTGTGCAGTGATGCCCCGCTTGCTAAGTAGAGATTCCCTTTTCTCCCCAATTCATCTGCAGAGTTACACTCCTTGTCTGCTAACCAGATTCTCCTGTCCTCAGGCAAAGTACTAAGGGCGTGTTCCTTCATCAAAAGGTCTGCCAGTCTATCAAAAGTGGTGACCTGACACCCACTCACCCACCTATGAAAACAAGTGTTTAACTCAGCAATATAATCACATACACTTTCATCTGCTTGCGTCTGTGCTCACAAAACTTTTTTTCTGTAAGCTTCAGGTATTAACTTATAACAGTTCAATAAACATTGTTTTACTCTATCATCAACCATAATAACAATCAGTATCAGACAATTTAGAAACAGCGGTTACAGCTTTACCATGGAGTAAGGGGGTCAGGAACCATACCCAGAGCTCCTGGTCAACATTATACTGTTTACCTACTCTTTCAAATAAATGAATAAAACTATCAAATTTATCCACAGCTGCAAATTGTGGAAGACATTTACTGACCTTTATTGCTTCTGGGGTCTGGTTATTCCATTCCCCATTACCTCCGTGTCCATGATGAAGAATCAACATCTCCCTCTCGTGTTGTCACTGCTTCTCGTTTTCTTCAGCTTCCAATCATGGCAGTCTCTCACTTTCTTTGATCTCCAAATGGTGCAATCTCTCTTTGTTCTCCAAATGTTGGACATCCAGTTGACACTGCTTCTCCTTTTCTTCAGTCTCCAAACACCACAGTCTCTTTTTGATCTCCAAATGCCACAGTCCCTTCATGTGGTCTCATTTTGTGTCTTCAGTTCTTCATGCTGCTGCTTCTTTTCTTCAGCCTCCAGTTCAAGTCTGTTTAACTCCAGATTGGTTTTAGGAAAAAGATAAACTGTCCTGTTCCTTTCTGCTGCATATCTCCATCATCATCATCTAGTTGTCCTTTCTCACTCTGCTGGTCTGCACTGCAGTTCTGATTAAGGCTGAAATCATTTCCTCTTTAGTCCAGCTAGCATGCACCAGTCCTTTGGCCTTGCATACCTTGGCCAACTGGTTCTTTGCCAAGTCACCATAATCTTCTGCTGACATCTTTTCCTGCTTTCGCTGACTAAACTAAACGAAACTAACAAAAATAAATAAAGCTGTTGTGGAAATGAAACTTTGAATGTTTACCTTGTGCCTGCTGACAGTATGCACACCTTCAGTGACAACTGCCCACTGAAGTTAAATTAATATCCCACCGCTCTTCCACCAATATGTGATGGCCTCTCTACTCAGGGCCAGAAATCAAGGCAGCTCAATCCTCATCACTTACACTGGTGAGAGACTGTTACTAAAAATGGGATTTTTCATGTGGAGCTCTCTGCATCAAGCCAGATTTCCCCCAAGAGTACACGGGGAACATGGCCCAGACCTAGGAATGGACTCTCTGTTTCTCCAGATCCCAAACAAGACCCACTTTGGATCACCATGTTCTAGTTCCAAGTAGCTGACACACCCACTTCTGCATATTTGATTTTCACACACACATACTCCTGTAAAAGGCTGGGACAGATTTACTAGCTGTATCCCTTCTGCCCAGACTATAAGGTAACCATGCTGCCACCAGTCGACTACTCTCAGGCTCATACAAGGGTATCCAATTATACTGAATAAAATCAATACTAATATAAATGGTAGAGTGTAACCAAAGCAACAAGGCTTTTTCAGAGTGGCTACAGCATCACTAAAATAAGCACAAGTACTCTCAAGATGTTAAAAGTATTCTCAGAAAGACCAGAAAGGTATAAAAATATTTAATAATAATAATAATAAAATAGAAAACATGATAATACTAAATATCTAAGTACAATAAACACCAGAGTTTCAATCACAGGAGAAATAAAAATAGCACACTTGAACCGATTCAAACAGATGCAGAAAAACAATACTTAACTAATATCACTGTATTTCCTGACTGCCTAAAGAATAACTGTTCCCTAGCTAACTTAATTAATACAGTAAGGCACGATTAGATGCTGAGATACTTATTTAAACAAGGCAAGGTGATGAGCTTCTAACAAAACTGAACTAGCTAACTCAACTAACTGACTGAACTAACTGTTATAACTGTCATAGATCTTTAAATCAGATTCCAAACAAAACAAAATAAAACAAACTGCTGCGAGAGCTCCATCCTCTCAGTGCTGGTTATGGAATAACACTACATTTGATCACCTGACTCTGGTACAATACACACTCAGAGCTTTTCTAAGATCTGTTGCTGTATCTTAAAGCTATAGAACAATTTCAAAAACCTTTACACTTCCCTTCCAGAATTCTTTGTTTAAGCAAACATTTAATCAGTTGTAATAACAGTTTTGATACATTTGTAACACAAGCATCGGTACAATTCAGTGTGACAGCCAAATGACATAAAATGATTTGCAAAACTCCAGCTAACTATATTGGAATATGTCAAACATGCACTGCCGCATTCTCCCTGGTACAGATGGCAATACCTCACACTGACACACCCGACTCGGGCATTGTTGACAAACTGAAAAGGTTAGGTACAAACCCATATGTCATCCAGTGGATAGCCAGCTGGCTGACAGACAGGACCCAGGAAGTTAGAACTGGGGAATTTGCCTCTGCAAAGAGGTTAGTCACAAGTGGAGCCTCTCAGAGATTTATCCTTGGAGCACTCCTTTTTGGCCTTTACTTCTCTGGAGTCAAGGCTAATGTACATGGTCTCTGGTTGACTAAATTTGCAGATGATTGCAAATTAGGAACTGTCATTGAATCCCACATTGACACAAATGTTCTTCAGGAAGGGTTGACACAGACAAACAACTGGTGTCAGAGTCATGGACTAAAACTAAATGCCAGGAAATGCATAAAATTATCCATTGAGAAGTCATCCACCCCTGGTACCTATCATATTGACAATACACCCCTTAGAGTTGACCCAGTAGTCAGGGACTTAGCAACACACATAGGCAGTAATCTAGCCTTTGACCATCAGGTATCTACAGTAGTGAGGAAATCATTCTATGCTGCTCAACTTATAAACAAAGGTATGGCATGTAGGTTCAAGGTAGTCATTGTTCCACTGTATTCAGCATTCGTCGGACCTACCATTGATTACATTGCCCCCTTTGGTATGTACCTAACCAGGCATACCCAAAAATTGCAATGTCTGCACAGGTTCCTCACTAAAAGAATACAGGGCATAAATAAAATGTCCTGTGCAGACTGCCTCAAGGTCCTATCCCTGTATCCTGTCTCCTACAAGCTTTTGAGGAGAGATCTATGCCTGGTATACAAGGCACTGTAAGACCCCAATCTGATGGACCTCCTGCATATCCACAAAGCAAACAGCACCAGAATTACCCATTCTAAAGACTTAAACCTTACCTGCGATATAAATAGGATCTGTTGGAGTGACAGGTATATATACCAGAGACAACCCTTTCTCTGGAACAGTGACTAATCCTTCTCTGCTTCCATGTGACGCAGAGTTCCTCCCTAACACAATTCAAGTGAAACCTGGAACTGAATGGAGAACAGAAAATTCATCGCTGGTTTGGCACCTATGTCTCTAATGGACACCGGCAACCTGTAAATGGTTCATCTCACAGGCCCTTGCTTATAAATGTTTCATCTCCCAAGACCCTGCTTACACTTATCAAGGGTAACAGAACTTGTCAGAGATTTGGGATGCATGGCTGGGCTTAAAAGGCCCTTGTGATCGTTAGCCACGTAAAGACCTATGAACCTATAATCAGTTGTCAAAGTACAGTGTCATGCTATGACATACTACCTACTGTCTACTTTTGTACCAAACTGTTCATTGTCCAACACAATATTAGGCTTATTCTTTATGATTATTTTTACTGTAAGAGTTTACATTTACTTGGAGAATAATGCTGTGTACAAATGACCAGTGGTGTCACAGAGATGACCACTATGAAAATGACAATTTTGGGGCTGCAGTTGTCTGTTCCAGTGTGAAAATAAATAACCTCAACTCATAAGAACTATACAAAGAGGTAAAGTAGCAGTGCACAAGTAAAGTTTCAAAAAGCTAAGTGCAAGTAAAGTTGAAGGAAACTGCTCAACAGCCAAATGAAATATAAGAGTCTTTTATGATCTTTTAAAGTTGCTAAATATTGGGCATTATGGAACCACCCAGGTAGTAGGTCCAAAGTCACAGTTCCTTTTATATAAAGAATTGAATCTCAGAGGCTTTGAGCCACACACCTAAGCCACCAGCAGTACCTGGTTGTAGAATGAAGAGGATGGGCCCCTACAGTAAGGCAAAAGCAACTTCTTTAGATATGGTGACCTATGTCATACAGGGATGAGTACAGCAAGATGAGAACCTTAAAGATAATATGCAATCATATCAGCAGCCAAGTAAACATTTCTACAGAAGCAGCATAACATGGTAGTAACAAGGAGAACCAGTGCCTACCTGGCAGAAGTGCTTTGGGTACTTGCGTATTATCACAACCACCTTTCAAACCTGTCATCATTATTCATGTTCATTAACGCAACCTTCATTAACGCAACCAGGAGCCCAAACTGTCAAAATTCATGCACAAACGAATCAACCCTAACATTACAAAACCTGCAAACACAGGGGGTAGGAGGCACATGCTTACATCTGACTATTAACTCAACTGATAGAAGTAATCGCTTGAGTGTTAATTCTTCTGCGGTGGAAATCTTACACCTATCGCTGTCAATATAGATTGAAAACAATCTTTTTTCTTTACAGTTTGAATCTTACCTAATACAATACATTTGCACGAAGCTCAAGCTGCAAAGAAAAAAAGACTGTTTTGAATCTATATGCACAGTGATAGCTGTAAGATTTCCACCACAGAAGAAGAAACAGTCAGGCATTTTCCAAGCCCTAACGGCGTGCTGGTCTCTTACTGCAGCGAGCAGATGAATAAGCTCAGCGACTGAACCACTGCAATATGACAACAACAAGGATAGCACAGAAACTAATATGCTAGAAAATAATTCAGCATTAAGCAGTATACAATACACAAAAAAATAATTCAATGTAACCACTGTAACCACTCCACAGTAATGAGCAAAAATGGATGTGTTTTGAAACTACAAAGCCTGATATGCTCAACAACCATCTTAGTATCGAGCCTGCAAGGCATCTGTATGATGTTTGAAGGGAGTAAAAAATCAGTCGCAAACCATTTACATCCAGCTCACACCAGCATTTTTACTTACAGTCATGCTGTTTACCCATCCCTACCATGCATAACTGCAGGGTGAGTTGTTTAGAACGTGATGGTTGCAATAATATGTAAGTACTGTGTTTTGAAATAGTTGGAGGCAACCTAGTTTGAAGCCTAACACAGAAGTGAACTACAATAGTCCAATCATGAAAAAAACAAAACCTGTAAAATCACAGCTGGGTCAATGGATTGCAATGGGTAAATGATCTAGAATATGTTATATAGAGGGCAACAAGGCAGACCTAACAGCAACAACAAGCACCTGCTCCTATAGTCATCTGGAATAATGCTGAGATCACTGACCTTTTTCACAAAAAACATGTCTCTTCTCCATAAAAATACAGAGGTTTACTACCTGATGCTGCAAGCCTCTTAGAATTTAGTCATTAAATATGGCAACCATCCTGACTGTGCTAAGCTTGAGCTGATTAGAAACCATTCAGTGATATAAATGCAGTCTAAGCCTTAGGCTAGGGAGCCAAGGGTAGACCTATATTTGTGAAGAAACAGGCAGTGAAGCTTTATGTCATCAGCACAGTGCTAACACACTCATTTTCATCATATTATGCTAGTTCTGTAGAGCTTTTACTCCCTCTGATGAGACCACACTGGAAAGCAAGTACACAGTGAAGAGGATGGAGTGTAAAATGCACCCCTGTGACATGCAATGCTTCATAGGTTCATAGGTAGGTACTAGGCTATCGGCCCAAGGGCCTAATTAAGCCTAGCCAACAAGGTACCCTGGCTTACACCACCCAAGAAAGTTTTTTTTCCTGTGCCACTGTCAAAAATTGCCACGGAAGTGATCCCCGGGGTGTATTTCCTATTTCCATTCCACTCATCAAGATTTTCCTTGAAGAGTGCTAATGAGTAACTTTGCTTGACATAGATGGGTAGCTGGTTCCAGAGTATGGAAAGTCTCTGGGACAGGAATCTATCTCTCCAGCATGTCCTGTTTATTGTGGTGACAAGGTTTAGGTCCCTAGAGCATGTAGCTCGGAGGGATTGGGATTTCTTTAGGTGTAGCATATCCAAAAGCTCTGGGTTTGACATAGCTTTATATGTTAGGCAGAGATCACCTCGGAGTAGGCGATATGCTATGGAGTAAAGCTGGAGTTTTTTGAGACAGTCAGTGTAGGGCATCTCTTTGAGGCCAGTAATCCTCCTTGTGAGGTACTTCTGTGGCCTTTCCAGCTTCAGCAGATATCTTATGAGGTACATTCGAAAAGGGTCGTTGTACTCTATTCAGAAAAAAAAAATGGAAGAATAATTAAATCCAGAAAGCACTCTGTGTAAATGGCCAAAGAATTAGGAGGTAAATTACTCCAAGACCATTACAATAATACCACAGAGGTTATAAATATATTCTAGTAAGATTATATGATCAACACATAACATATTAAATAATAAACTGAAGTTTCAGTGAAGCACATTGTGTTGAGTGTTTAAATCAAACATATTCCACCACTGATCTCCAAGACTGTGTAGCGATGAGGGAAACAAGACACTTCCTACTCTACTGTTAAAGGTTCTCACCATTTGACATGTTTCACAGTGGAGGGGGGGGGACTGTTGGACTATACTTCATTGAGGGTTTAGGGTTTAATGAAATGGCAACTGACAGAATGGGGATGTTCTGATCAACCATACCAAAAACTGCAGAGAAATCAAGAATGAACACAGAGTAACAACACTGGTCTTGTACTATGATTATTGTAAGTGTTAGAAAGGACAGTTTTAGTACTGTGCAAAGTCCAGCATGTAGGCAAAAATAATTGTAGAGTGCAAGCCTCTTGAGAAAAAAGTCAAGCTGCACATAAATTAGCATAAATTAGCATCTTCTCCAAAACCTTGCAGAGAAAAGGAAGGTTATAGATAGGGGTGCACCTATCAAGACTATCAGGGTCCAAGGAGGGTTATCTGAAAATTGAGGTAACTGAAGCCCTCTTAACGACTCAAAAGAAGAATGAATAATCCTCTAATAAATCCAAAACCTCAACACAAGAACAACCAGTTTAGAAGGACAAGGATTCAGGCCACATGCTGTCAGGTACATGCTCATAACTAAAGTAATGAACTCATTATAACTTGGAAAAATAAATTTAGAACACAGCCTAGTTGTAATTCTGACCAAATTACATACACCCCGTGTACTGCTGTCAACAAACTGAACCCCGATGGAGGCAACCTTAATTTTGCAGAACTAACAGCAAGTTTGCATTTGTTAGCTCAGTGGTCACCCGTGTGCCCTCAGAGTGGCATGATAAGCAGGACAGCTTAGTACATCAACCACATTGATGAGTGCTGTTGGTCAATTTCCTGTGTAGTTTTGACAGAAATGCTGCCTTCTTATAGTTGGTTTCTGATCGGTAATAGACATAATGATCATCCAATATGTTTGTCCTTCAGCAGATGGTAACAACACCAATGGTACTCGTGCATTTATCCATCTCTACAAAGAGAGTGAAACTCAAAGCTAAACCAAGGTTCACATACAGCTAAGTAGACTGGATGCATACAACTTGGAGCAACAAGATCAAGAGTGGAAATCACTGCTGTATTATTAACTGATGCAAGTGTTTCTGGGCTGTCAGCACTGCCATGTTCAAGAAAATGATGCAGTAGAGAGAAAGAGAAAAAGAGAAACAGGCGCGGCAAAGTTAAAAGTTCAGCACTATAAAAAGTTCTACCAGTTCAAGGCTGATAGCAGCCACCTTGGAGAGTTCAGCTGCAACATTTACCAGGCAGTGGTCAGACTAGGAGATCAGTTCCACCACCAAGTTAATAATGCACCAAAATGGAATCCATTCCAGAATATTTCCAAAAAAAAATCTGTAGCAGAAGCTCATAGGTAGTTACTATGCTTGCAATCCAGGGAGCAACTGAGGAGCCTAACCCACGTTCCCAGTTATCCCTAAGGAGTGCCTATTTCAGTGATTTGCTCAAGGTCACACAGTAGCCAAACCATATCTCTCAGCTGTCCAGATTTCTGCTCATATTTTTGGTCTTTTCCTTATAAAATTTGTGGCTTTCTGGCAAATTACTGTGGACTGAAGTTACTAAATAATGACAAACATTTGAGTTTCATGCTTCATATTCTTCAGAAAATGCATGCTAATATAAAGTATGTTATTCTAGCAATCTAAGAGCAGTATTTAAAATCAGTCCTTACTTCTGAGCCTTTGACCCCCCCCACCATTATTTTTTCTTTGTCCAGATTTCTTGTGTTAAGAGGTTGAGAGGTATGAGGCAAAGAACGACTGAGAAAATCAAACCCTGTACCACAGGGGCTTCAGCTCACAAGCTTAACACTATGGACCAACTCCCAGACTATCTCACGAAGTAACTATTTTAGCTAACCTGAATTTCTTCATAGTATAGATTTTTTTTTTTGCAATTGTCATGGACACTTCATTGATCTGGATATTGAAGTAGTCCAAGATCAACAATACTGGACTTGTCAAGGCTGAGCTGATAAGAATGTATGTTAACTGAAAGAATGTCCTTATATTATTTTGTGGACGGTAGATGAGGAAGTACATAGAGTTTGTTCCTTGCCCCATGACATATTCAATGGAACTGAGTAACCTATTAATAGATTGGGGCAAATGCAAATTAGAGTAATAAAATAGATGCCACTATACCACAGATCCTGCCAGAATGGAAATGCTGAGTAACAGAGAACCCATGGGCCACAAGTGCAACTAAGGCTGGACCAAAATTGTCATTAAGCCTGATCTCTGATAGAAAAGCCATATCAAAGTCACACCACAAGTCATAGTAGGTAACCAACTTGTACTGTACTGGATTGATCTGACATAACAATACCCAAGTTTGGGACAAGGCGGGGGGGGGGCTGGACCCTCAATCAGTACAGCTTTAATAGTGACCACAAGCAAGTCACAGAATACTGAAGGGTCTATAGTTTCATAGAGGACCTAAATCTCAGATGGTCTGATGATAATATAACGGTTTACTATTGTAAATGTGAACGGCACTTGGGCGACAGTCGGAGAGTCGAACGTATAAGGTCGTAAACAAGGATGGAAGGAACGGTTTTAACATGGGTCGAGGTAGGTGTTCAGTATTATTCCCTACTACAAACACTTCCCTACCTCGACCCATGTTAAAACCGTTCCTAGATTGATTATTTTGTCTTCGACATCCTTGTTTACGACCTTATACGTTCGACTATCTGACTGTCGCCCAAGTGCCGTTCGCATTTTCAATAGTAAACCTAATATAACTGACAGCCAACACTCTGGTCAGAATGGGTATGGTGACCTCCCCTCTACTTTCTCATTGGCAGATGATGAAACATTGTCTGTGAAAATGACTGCAACCACAGGAGTGCACAGCCAAAAGTATGTCCCAGTACTAAGTACAAATTAAAATGAAAAATTAAAGCTGGAGGGAAACTACAAACTTTACAGGGAAATAACATGAGATGAGCACTTTAAAAACAAATACACAGGTCTTTAAACAGCACTGTAACCAATAACAATATTAAATAATAAGCAAAATAACAAATAATGCTACAAAACAGGAGCAGTGGATGGAAAATTCAACAGAATTCAGCCAAGTCCATGTCAAATCACATCAGCAGTAGTATCATGTGAACAATAAAGTCATACCTAAACAATTGGTAAGGCAGTCAAAAAGGCACATTCCAATAGCCATTAAAAGAAAAATGCAGATTCAAAAAGTAGTGGTTCACTGAAGGTGATGGAAGTATAAACATAATTTAATGTAAAATGTGGTCCTTCTACAGAAATAGAAGCAAAATACGAATGATAGGCTGTTACTGAAATTAAATAGTTACCAAAATTCTGATGACAAAATGATAGTGAAGGCTGGGAAGATAATAACTAAAATCAGAAGATGTAAAATTATCAGGAACCCTTAGCACTGTTTTAAATAACATTCTCCAACAAAGAGATTAGTATGAAGTTTTTAATAATGAAAGTCATTCTTGTCAGGATCTATGAGTGTCCTTGTAATCAGGGTTGCCACTTTTGGATCGTCCCATAGTCTGACAAATAAGCCAGCCACACCCCTATGTATATTAACCATGTTGCTTTACTATTGTCCCACCCCTTTACAAACCACACCCACTGACATGCAGTCCCAGTTCTGGTATTGCACAGTTATGAAAGTAATCAGTATATGACACAATTTGTATTGTTAATAGATTTTTTTATTTTAATTTTGAATAACAAAAAACAAACAACATGCACTGGAAAAGTTTTAATGTTGCAAAACAAGACACCAATGAAGCAGAATTTTAATGATTTGTGGAAACCACAACAGCTGTATTTTGTAGTTCAAGAATCAGCTGAATGCAGTGCTTTAATGACAGGGCAATGGCAACCATTATGTATTCTGGTCTTGTAATCATCATGACATACAACTTTAGGTTTTTAAAAGAAAAATGCAGTACATGTGCTAAGTTTTAACAAATCAGGCACACTTACAAATTCATTGATGAATATATTTCAACACAGCACATGAACTAAGAACAGAGTTTGTATTGTAACACACTGAAACATCCAAAATGCAGGTGGTAGGCATGCATGACATAGCATTTACTGCAAATTGGAAATCAGCTGCCATGCCCAGGAACTGAAATGACCACAGTGTGCTCAGGTAATGAATTTTCCCAAAACTTTTTTTTTGCCTTTAAGTGATGCAATTGCAGAACTGTGGTCTCCTTTTCAGTTAGCATTGGATAGTGTTTTCTTGTGCTGAAGATAAACTCAGTGTTCTTAATCGGGAGCATCTGTAGTTTGCACTAGTCAGAATAATATTATTGCAATACTGATGCCATGAAATAGCAAATCAGTGAAGCTGAACCCAAAGCTGGAATGTAATGAATTACACCAAATACTGTAAGATGTGTAGTCTGTATACAAATGATATGTAGTGTGACATCTAAAAGGAACAATAGTACTTTTGGGATTTTAATACTGAAACAAAATCTTGTCTCAGACTAGATGAAATACTGGGTATGTAAAAACCGAAGAGACATCTAACTGCAATTTCATATCACATCTTCGGGGAAATAACTATATGTGGGTCTAGTTTATAATATCACAATCCCATAATATCAAATCCAACATTGTCAAAATAAAATCAACAAAAACTCACTTTAGTGAAACATCGGACTGACAAATCTATTCCCAGGGTAAGCAATCACTTATACCAGAAGTCATGAAAAAGAAACCACACCATTCCTATATACCCCTAACTAAAAATACCAACTCCAACATCGCACTACAATTGGGAAAAGGGCAAAGTTCAACTTGTTGGTCAACAGGTAGACATATATATATATATATATATATATATATATATATATATATATATATATATATATCTCCCATCAAAACATGCAACTTTCCACTTTTAAAAGAGAATCATTATCGTTTGTAAAATTTTAACAAAAATGCATATTTATAAAATCATTACATAGCACATGCACACATCATACAAACTGAAGCACTGTTTATGTTGTATGCAACAGTGAAGTATCAAACTGTATTGCCTAGGTATGTATGACTTATGACATTCCACGAACAGTACATCAGTAAGCCACTGCCATACCCAGGAACTGATGCAGCCAAATAAGATGATGAAAAGGAATGCAGTTTGCTTAGGAAAAGAAATTTTTAAAAAAGGTAGCATGGTACACACTAGTTCCTATTGCTTAATTTGTCTGTTGCGTGTACTACTTAGATTCACTACATTATAACATTAACTAAGCAAGTCTTTAAGAAAAGCTTTTGACAGTATCGGTTATACGTAACCCCTCTCCAGTTAAATGTTAAACTTTTTATAGCTGTTGATATAGACATATTTAATAGCTACAGCTAACCAACAGTTAAGTTAACCCTTTAATTTAGAAATTTGTGGAGGCTGATGAGGACTGATCATCATAAAATACACTGTTTTGAACATGTATTATAAGTCTCTTTATTACATTTTATAGCTGTTGGTGTGACCCTAAAAGCTACATGTGGCCAACATTTGTTTTCACCATTTGTTTTGAAAATTTGTGGAGACTGAAGAGGACTAATTATCATAAACCTGCATGTCTTGAAAATGTGTGTATTTCAGCTCAGCTGTTCTCTGTGTTAGCTATTCATCAGAATAAACAATTAAATTCTACAATCAGCGCTCCTAAAACTCTGTCTTACTGTTGCAGCACAGGTAATGTGAAAATCTTATGCTCCGCTTCTTTGCATAATTTGCTTGACAAGTGGGATGGATATCCATCCTGATACCATAATAATGGACCTCTATTTCAGTTATATTGCTTTCCATGCATAAAACTTTAAACATTGAGAAACTGCAACATGAAGTTTGGTGTGTGTCAACACATACATATTGTGTGAAACATCTTAACTGCCACATATAGCAAACCTTTACCTGTTTAGTTGGATCTGCCAGCCGGATGTACTTATCTGGAAGTTGGTAGATATGCGAAATAGTTGCCTTCTGTAAGAAAACACAACTTGAAGTGATGGCACATGCCACAGGATGCCTTACATCCTGCAACAATGACGTTCTGTAAAACAATTTCCTTCACATTCCTGCATGTAAGAATTTTAATGTATCATGTTCCACTCCATTTAGTAGCATTTTCCACCTTTTCAGTGAGAAGCCTGCAGTAAGAAACATGTTTGCATTGGTAAGCACAGTACTTCTGTTCATATGCGTCCATATTCTTAATGTTTCTGGCTTCCGGCTTCACTGGTTTGTTATGAACTGCATTTTAACTTTAACTGTTCTGACAGATCTAAGTAAAAGGCTATGGCTGCATCCTGTACTGTTTAGATAAAATGTTCTTGAAAAAAAAAACATACAGCTCTACTGCTACACAAAAAGTCATAATTTCTGTAGCTTCCAGCTTTATCTATTTGCTGTGTATCGGTATTTTAGTTCTCCGTACATGCCCAAGTAGATGTCAGTGACCGAATCAGGTACTGATTAGAGAAAAACATTTCATGGATAAAAAGAAAGCTGCAAATGCATTACTATTACACAGTATGAGTACAAACACAGCACCTTAATAATAAAACAACATATGGCATAGAAAACGTGGGCGGCCACGGTGGTGCAGTGGTTAGCATTGCCGCCTCACAGCAAGAGGTTCTCCGGTTCGATCCTCAGCTGGGGTGCCTTCTGTGCGGAGTCTGCATATCCTCCCTGTGGTCGCGTGGGTTTCCTCCGGGTGCTCCGGTTTCCTCCCACATCCCAAAGACATGCTGCAGGTGGATTGGACACTCTAAATTGGCCCTAGGTGTGTGTGTGAGTGTGCCTTCTGTGGAAGGTTGGGCGCCGGGCTGGCAACTCGACACCGTAAAACTCCACTGCCATTCAATGTGCGGACAAGGTGATCCGCTGTGGCGACCCCTAACCGGGATAAAGCCGAAAGAAGAAGAAGAAGATGGCATAGAAAACGCGCACTGCAAATTAAAAGCTGAATATCACTAGCAGGAGTTCCTTATCCTGTCACTGAAAAGTCATGCTTATTTGTGCTTGTCGATTTATTAGACTTTGCAGCCCCAATATGTTTCTGGGGTTTCCTTTAATAAATGTATGAAACTGTGAATATCTTAAGTTAAAATTAGTCTGACCTGCAGTTCACCTTTTACAAAAGGCATGAGCATTCTGTTCCTTTGTTCAGTGCATGAATTTCTTATTAAAGAAAATATTTGCTCCACATACCAGCAGGAATGGATAGAATGAACTGTATCACTCTGTACAATGCACTGCAGAGTTCAGCTTTGCTGAAGAAATTCACCCACCGTTCAGCCATGGATGCTTCTGTCATGTCCAATAGTACTGGCATTGCAATACTTAAAGCACTGTAAACTAAGTACAATACAACTATATCCATATTTGACAGGTTTAATGCCTCTGTTGCTGTGTGCAGTTTATCCCATGTTATTGTTTCCTGGAAACGAAATATATGCATAATTTTTAAAGGGCTATTATTAAAATCAAACCATTTTTGCAGATATCAAAGTGGTCTGTTGTAAAATGCAGTAACTTCTTGAGAAGTACCATGTGGGGTAGATGACCTTAACCAGATGCTGCTTTGGCTCCAAATTACTGGTCATCCATCCTTTTCTGCAGCTCAACTCTGACTCCCTGTATCACTGGTATACATCTCAGGAGTAGTAATGGTGTTTCTTTCCACTTGTGATATGTGTCTGTGGAAGACTGGGAGAATGTAATGCAAGAGGTGGATGTAGCACTCTGCCTCAAAGATGCTGTTATCTGAGGAGCCATCCTCATTAGCATCCACAAATTTTGAGTTTAAAGGGTACCATTCCACAGGCTCCTGACTACTGAAGTGGCATTTTTGCAGACAAGCATTCCACCAGCCTTGAAACTGCTGACAATATTGACAAATTATCATGTCACAGCATGCTGAAGAATCTCCTCCCAATTCTGATCTAGGAAACAAAAAACACATATTTTAACTGTGCCACTTTTTTTGCTAAAGACTTAAATGACTGCATATTCAAGTCCATCATTTCCAGATCAAATCATGCAAGGGCCTTGTTGGCATGTTTGCCACAGTTATACAACACATGGCATAAGTAGTTAGCTTGATTTATTTGCAGCACCTCAGAATGAAGATATTTAAAAATGGAATGATGTTTTCCATGTTTCCCATAACTGAAGGAAGCATTGTCTGCACCATAATTGGACACATGCTTCAACTGCAACCATTTCTGTACTAATATATCCTTTTCATAGGTTCATAGGTTCATACTAGGCTATCTGCCCTAGGGCATTTATAAGCCTAGCCAGAGTGTGTTTGTCTTTCGCCATCCATTTTAAATTAATTTTGCTATGCCTTTTTTTGAGGTTAGTATACTGTGCCTCTGTCTAACAGTGACACAGAAGTGATAGCCGGGGTAAACCTACGATCTCCCATCCACTCATCAAGATTCCTCTTGAAGAGATTCAATGTGGGACTCTGCCTAACCTGGACTGGGATTTTATTCCAGAGTGAAGCGAGCCTCTGGGTTATGAATCTGTCCCTCCAGCATGTCCTATTTATTTCAGTGCTGAGGTTCAAGTCTCTCGAGCGCGTAGCTCGATGGGATTTGGATTTTCTGAGGTGCAGCATGTCCATTAATTCCGGGTTGGACATGGCTTTATACGTCAGGCACAGATCGCCTCTGAGCAGGCAGTATGCCACTGAGTAGAGCTGGAGTTTCTTTAACCAGGCAGCATATGGCATCTGTTTGAGCCCTTTGATCCTCTTGATGAGGTACTTTTGGGGTCTTTCCAGTTGCTGCAGGTGTCTGGTAAGGTACATCCCAAAAGGGGCATTGCACTCAATTATGGGCCTGATGAGGGATGAGTAAAGAGGTATGATGACCTCCCCTGATCTAGATGTGAATCCCTTCATGATTAGGTGGGCTATATAAAATGTTTTTCTAACCACTTTGTCCACGTGGCTGTCAAATGAGAGATTGCTATCAACTTGGGTCCCCAGGTCCCTAATGACTTCTTCTGTACTTAATGGATTACCACCTATGTGGTAATTTGTGGGCACTGTTTTTGCCAAAGGGATGACTATACACTTTTTGGCATTTAGCTTGAGGCCATGGCACTGGCACCAGTTGTCTGTTTCTATGAGGCCCTTTTGGAGGATGCTTGTGTTGGCTGGAGAGTTGATTATGGCGCCCAGTTTGCAGTCATCTGCGAACTTGGTCAGCCACAGTCCTTCCGTGTTGGCCTGTACTGCCGAAATATATACCGAACAAAGAGGTCCCAGGACTGAGCCTTGTGGGATGCCACTTGTAACTGGTTTGGAGTCTGACATGGCTCCAGCAATTCTAACCATGTGGGTTCTGTCCTTGAGCCAGTTTGCAACCCATCTAGTGACATAGGGGTTTATATTTAAGCTGGTGAGCTTATCTATAATGCCAGTGGGGTATTGTATCGAAGGCTTTGCGAGGTCCAGGTAGGCTGTGTGGACCACCTTCCCTCAATGGCCTTGGTGACTGTTTCAAAGAAATCGACCAGGTTTAAGAGGCAGGATCTGCCCTTAACAAAGCCAAACTGGGTAGGATCCAGTGTCTGTAGGTCCCCAATATCTTTATTTATGAGGTCCATGATGATCCTTTCCATAGCTTTGCAGAGGAAGCTAGTCAGGCTTATGGGGCGATAGTTTCCAGGATCCGTTGAGGCACCACCTTTGTGGAGAGGGACCACTGTTGCTGTACGCCACTCTTTGGGTACATATCCTGTAGTAAGGCTAAGATTGAACAGTAGTTTTATGTTTGGGTTTAGCTCTTCTTGGAGTTCATGTAGGATGCAGCCTGGGACACCATCTGGTCCCATTGATGCTGTGTTTTTGCTTTGGAGAGGGCGGCTCTTACCTGAGCATCTGAGATGTCAGGGGGGCAGCACTCTGTTGGGATAGATATTTGCCCTTTTGGTGGGGAGAGGGGGGAGAAGTTTGCACTGAACCTGTCAGCTAGGATGTTGGCAATGTCTGTGGGCTTGGTGTATTTTTTGTCATTTTGGACTAATTCTGAGCATATCTGGGAATTCCCACCCAGGTTCCTAACATAACTAAAGAAAGCCTTGTGATTATCCTTAGTGTCCTGTGCAATTTTTCTCTCGAAGCTGGCCTTGTAAATATGAATTCAGCAAACTCATTGTGGTCCTCATAAAAGTCTAGTAGTTTTTGCTTAATGCCATGATTGTGGTGGAAGTACTAAATTGTCAATGGAACCATTTTTATTTGTTTTCTTTATATTAAACATCAGATGCAATGGAAAAGCAAGAATATCCTAGTTCCTACAGGAAAAGCTTCCCTGTGTATAGCTCCAGTACATTTATGGTAATGCATTCTGTGTTTGTCTTCCCACAGCTTGGTTTTGCAGCAATTGTTGAATCTGAATACAATGCCTATGCTAATTTTGTGCCACAGTCAATAGACACGGAAGAGTGGTTATGTATTGCCCCATGGTACACTGCTGTAATGTCTTCTGTAGTGATTTCCAGAGATTCACTAGATAGGTCAGGTGACTGGACACAGTTTACCTTCAAGAAGTTCTATTTCTGTAACTGCAGGCTTTGTTGATGTCTTTCAGACACTTCAGGGCCTTTTCTCCATACCACTTGTTGGTAAAAGTTATCCCAAAGGACGTACACCTTCTCAATGAATCTGAACTTGTCACACAGCACATCCATGGTAAGTCTATTCCAAAGCCTTATTATTTTTGTAAAAGCTTTTAGTTTTCTTTGATGAATTCAGTGATGGGTTGTGGTGCTTTCAACCTCTTCTGCACCCAGACATCTCTTTCTGAAAGTAACCATGTTGACTGCTGCACTGTGTTCATTTAAAAATAAAAAAAGATAAAAAAGCATTAATCCTCCAATCCTTAATGGAAATTTAATTTCATGTAAATCAGAAATAAACACTTAAAAATGATAATGTTTAAGCTTTGATGATCAGATGCTCACCCCACCCATTAATCAAGCAAAACATTCCACCCTAAGCAGTGTAAGTAGCACAGCTGCATACATTTTGGCCTTAATCAGTAACAGCGTTGTACATAACGCAAGTATGTTGATGTAAATCTGAAGCAGAGAATGTGTGAAACTAGCTGTAATGTGCAACACATACCCGCACACGAGCGCGCGCGCGCGCGCGTGTGTGTGTGTGTGTGTGTGTGTGTGTGTGTGTGTATGTGTATTTCCTGTGGCGTCTGTTGCAGTGACCATCACAAATTCTCAAAGCAAGAAATTGGTTGGCTGCTATAGCAACCATGACGTTCATAGACAAAAGAAATATACATTTGAACATAATATTTGAGCTGTGAAGTGGACTTTCATTCCACATTGAACTCTATTTCCCTTTTCTTTAGGTAGCTGCATAACACTAAATACAGTGCAAAAGGCAATGGTAGCATGAACCTAACATTCTGCTTCATAACAACACACATAACTAGGTCAGCCATACAGGTTAGGTATCAATTACAAGTGTTCAGTCCCTAAACAAGTGGAAGCAAGTCTTGCAACTTAAGTGTGTAGGAAATTAAGTAGAAGCATTAATGAACACATTTCCTTTTAACCACACAAACAGCAGTACACATAGAATCATCTAGCAAGTGCAGTACACATCGTAAGACAATGATCCATTATTTCTATTTCACACCAATGAAGACACTACCTTTAAATCAGACACTCTGCTGCGTTTGCATTCAAACTACATTACTCCACCAGGATTTTTTTTCTCTATCTACTGCTAGCCTCACAGAAGTCCTTATCCTTACAGTCAAAATGTATTTAAAATAAGTATGCTTGTTTGGGATGCTGATATTTAGCAAATAGAGAGGCCTCACTGTGAGCAGCATGGATGTACCACACTCTACACAAACCCACAACAGAAAGTCTAACACTAAGAAAATCTTAGACAAAGCCTCCTAAGGTGTAGGTCTCAGCACAAATCCAACACATCAGCTTCAGGCACACTTCCAACAAAGAATCACCAAGAGTTGTATTAAAGTCTAGTACACAGGACCACTGTACAAATGAAAATGTTTTAGTGATAATTTACTCTATAGTCAGGCACAGCTGCAGTATTCTTAGCAGATGGGATTCCCTGCCATGGAAGTCTGATGTCCAACCAGTCTACCAAAGGCTACCATTGCTTTAAGGTATGCCTAAAGTCACCCAAATGCTCCTTACGTAGCATAGGGCATAAAGGTGATGTTCAGGCATGCCATCTACAGAACTTCCTTGCCATCAGTCCAAATATTTGTTTTTACCATTGGTCTGTTTAACTGTATCCGTTTCTCATCAGCTGCATGCATTTTCATGCTATAAATAATGTTTGCTGTATCCTAGCAAGTTACAGATAAGTGCCCCATTTGGGGTTTTTGTTTTTTCTTGCCATTTTTGGCTCTTTGGGATTAATGTCATCCAGGAACGGTAAATGCCAGTGTGAGAGACAGATTCTCCATAAAGACCACCACTATAAGTGTCTCTTTTGCCTTAGAGCTTCTCACGACCATACATCTTGTTCAGTTTGTCAGGTGTTCCTGTTAAAAACCCTTTGCAGTAGGCTTTCTTCCCTTTTCTTGTACCCTGAGAACAGCATCTTAAGCTTCTCACTAATGATACAATGGAAGAAATCTCCTGATCCAAGGGTCAGCTGTTAGAGAAGAAGAAAGTGAAAAAGGGTAAGACTGGAATCTTCCATTCTCTAGCTTCTGCCTGGTGTTTCTCCCAAGGTCATTACAAACATGGAGGCTCACATGTTGAGTTGTTGGATTTCTCGGTTGTGACCGGATTGGAGGCTGGTAAGGATCTGGTTAGCAGCACGTCCAAAAAAGCTTTGCAGGAATCCGTTTCAGATATCTGGGGGGAACCATGGTTGATTTTTTTCAAGGGCCCTAAAGGAGTTCCTCAAATTTTAGTTGAGGAAGAAAGTCCCACTATGTTTCTTGACTGCTGTCCTAGGTCTGAGCCTTCTTAGTTTTATAGGGGGGATGTTCTCTTATAAAAGAAATAAAAAACTAGACATGTTTCTTTTGCTCCTAGGGCTCCACAAAGTGAGTTGCAGACTATTTATTCCTTTAATGTCATTAAAGCCTCCTCAGGGGGTTTCAGTTCCTGCTCCTCATTGGTCCCCTTTTCCCCTCAAAAAGACCTAGAGAACAGGATTTTTCTGAGGAAGAGTCAGAGTCTGATGATGAATCCCTGACTTATTTTACTCAGATTATTTCTCCTTTGGACTATGGGTCAGAGGAGGAGGAACCTATTAGCCCTGATGTTTATTTTGAGAAAATTTCCTCTGGGGGCACAATCTGTAGGATGATGGATTTTATTAAGTGGGATTGTGCTCAGGTTTCTGATATCCATAAGAGGTACTATGAGTTGCTGCAGTTGGGATCTCCTAAAGTGTAGATATTCCTCATGTTTTGGCTGCTTTGCTGCATGCTTTTTCCAATGCCTCTCATGTGCCTGATTCTCCACCCCCTGCTCCCAAGATAAATTCATAGGTTTTATAGGGCACTTGAGGATTGTTATTTTTTGTATAAATGTCCTGCTGCTGACTCCTTTGTGGTGTCTGTAGCCTCTGATAAGCCATTTCAGTTGCTTCCTTCACCAAAGTTATTGCCTTCTGACAAGGATAGCAGAACCATGGAAAGGCTGGTTAAGGTTTACACTTCTGCTACCCTAGCTTTTAAGGATATTAATTATGAGACCCATATGTCTAGTTATGTGTTGGCACTTCTTTCTCAGTCCTGTCAAATTCTTTCTGATTTTCCAGACTCTGATGGTAAAATTTCTGTTATTTCTTTTCTAGAGACTTCCTCTCAAGTGGTTTGTTATTCTATCACATGTAGTTATGATGCGGCAGATGCATCTTCAAGGTCTGCGGTTTTTGGTTCAGTGATGAGGAAGTATTCTTGGCTTAGGTTTCAACCTCTACTTGATGACATTAAGACTAAGTTGATGGATACTCCTCTGGATCCTAAACTTTTGTTTGGGGAACTGATGCTGGTTTGTTTAAGTCCCTTCAGCTTAAGTATAAGGTCTTACAGAAGCTTAAACATGTGTTTGTTTCTCCTGTGCTAAATCTTATAAAAACTACCCTACTAAGCCAACCTTTGTTCGTAGACAATCTCATCCTTCGACTAAAGGTAAAAAGCGTGGCAAATGGGCTCCTCCTGCTAAGGCTACTCAGTTTTCAATGATTCTGAAGCCTTCTTTTTCTGACAGGTGCTATATGACTATCTGTCCTTTCCCAACCACATTCCCCTTTCTCTTTGCTTTTCTCTTTCTCTTTCTGTTTGGCTTCAGATCACTCAGGAGTCTTGGATTCTGTCTATCATTCATCAGAGGTACTTCATGATGTGGAAATATCCTGTCCACCGTTTATGGGCATTTATTTTAACTATCTTAGGAAACTGACAAATATAGCCTGCATTGCTATGAACTTATTCAAAATGGAACAATCTAATCTGAACCATTCAACATACTGGCAAACATATTCAGTGCAAATTATACCCCAGAGACAACTGTCAAAAGCACATGTAAACCTGAATCTCTCAAATCTCCTAACATCACTAAAGATCATCTCCAGAATACACTTTCCAAGAGCAAAAATAATTCCTCTATGCTCCACCATGAGACGTGATAATGTACCTGGCTGTTTAATAAAGAGTTTTAAACACACCATAGCAGAACCACTCCATAAACTATGTAACCTGAGTTTTGCACTTTGCACTGAATTATTTGCATTTCCTGACTTACAGTATTGAGTCTTGAACTTCCACTAGGTCTCACACAGACAGACACACACACACACACACACACACACACACACACACACACACACACACACACACACACACAATGTCTGCCTGCTGTCCTTCAGTAACCACGCCAGCCACGCAACACATCATCAGCTAGTTACAACAATGGACCATTTCCATCTAATGCAAATACAATGACGCAGAACATCATATGGATTTCACAATATTAAAATATACAATAAAATAAATATTCAGTTTCACATCTAGCAGTTTAAAACTTCTTTTTAATTGTTCAGGCTGAGTTAAAGAAGCACCACCTTCAAAAGAAAACACACTAGTATGTATGATAGTCTAATTTTCTCCAAACAGACTTAGATTTCTTTTTAATTCTTAATATGCAACTTTGTCTCTCTTTACCCATATAAACTGCAAAAAACAATACCTCCTATCTGCATTCTGTAAGTTTTTTTTCTCCTTCACAGTTGTCTTCACTTTTTCTATATATTTTCCTTCCTGCCTGGCTGGGGGTAAAGAGAATGGCTGTCCCTTGTTCTGGTGACAAGCCTTTTCCCACCATCCAACCTCCTGTTGCAGGCAGGGAATGAGGGTAATTATTGTTTCCAGGCTGTGGCAATGCTGAGTCCAAACACTTTTTAGGTACCATTGAAGTTTCTCATATGCAGTCTCGCATATGGAATTAGTAGAATTCAGGATGCCATGAAGCCCAAAGCATGCAGAATTTTTCTTGCAGATAACTGGGCCTTTGTTGCCAACAGGTTGAAATAGGTAGTCAGTTGTCTTTGTTTGTCTGGCGTAAGATAAGCCATCTGGGCAGCTGTATTTAAGCTTGCACCCAGGAATATTATCTCTTGAGAGGGTACTAGTTTTGATTTCTTTTCATTGACTGTGTACCCTAGGCCTGTTAGAAATCTCTTTACAAATGTCAGATGCTGTAGTAGAATGTCCTTGTTCTCTGCTTGAATGAGGCAGTCATCCAAGTAAGGATATATGTGTATTCCTCTTTGTCTGCAGAATGCAATTACTGGTGCCAGGCACTTTGTGAAGACCCTGGGCGCAGTAGATAAGCCAAAGGGCAGTGCAGAGAATTGGTAGTGCATTAAGCCAGCTTTGAATCTAAGGTATCTTCTGCATGTTTGTCTGACTGGGACATGCAGGTATGCCTCTTTTAGGTCTAAAGTGACAAGCCAAGCCTTCTTGCCCAGCATGGGCAGAAGTTGCTGTAGAGTCAACATTTTGAATTTTGGAATATCCAGGAATGTGTTTAGAATAGACAGGTCCAGTATTGGTCTCCAGGTCTTGTCCTTTCTTGGTACTAAGAACAGTCTTGAATAAAATCCTTGTTCCTGCTCTTGCTCTGGTACTTGTTGAATGGCCCTCATGTCCATGAGGGATGGGACTTGCTTTTGTGCCTCTGCCCATTGATTTTTTGGCAGGTCTGGCCAACCGTTTGTCCTTGGTAGGGTATGGAAGTGAAACTTGTAGCCTTGTGACACTATGTCTAGGACCCATTTGTCCTGGGTTATTATGTGCCAATTTTGAGAAAAAAGTGCTATTTTCCCCCTAAAGGTGCTGCCAGAAGATAAGTGCTTGGTGCAGGCAGGGGGAAGTCATTGGGACTGTTTCCTGTATGGCTGTGATTTGTCTTTTCCACTTTTGGAGGTAGAATCACCCCATTGTTTAGGCCTGTAAGAACTTTGGGGCTGAGATCTGCCTCTTGGGCATCTGTATCTGCCCCTTTGTGGTCTGTCTGACACTGGAACGGACCAATTCAATCTAAGAGGCTGTACCTGTAAGAAATCCTTAACCGTTTGCATAGATTTAGCTTTGTCCTCCATTTTCTTTAACACCTCTTCTGCTTTAACACCAAACAAAGTATCATGCTGTAATGGAGCATCTAATAATTTTGCGTTGACATGATCAGGCAGATTTTGCTCCTTTAACCAAGCATGCCTCCTGATGACAGAACCCATAACAGCGGCCCTGCAGGAGGCCTCCAAAGAATCAAAACCACATTGCAAAGTATGCTTTCCAACTTGTTCAGCTGCATGCAATAAATCCTGCATTTCTTTGTTTTCTGCACATTCAGAATTTATTAACATTTTCTGTTTAAACAGTGACATAATATATTGCTGATATTTGAGCATATGAAACTGACAATTTAAAGCCCTTATAGCCAAGGTAGCAGAAGTGTAAATCTTTTTTCCCCATCTGTCCAATGCCCTAGAATCTCTGTCTGAGGGGGTAGGTTTTTTTTGCAGCGGAAGCCTTGGCCCCTTTGGGACCCTGTGAGATAGTTTCTGGGTCAGCAGCAGGGTTATTGAAAAGGAATTTATGAGAGTCAGGAACCCTGTAGTACCTGTCTGGCTTAACAGGAGCTGGAGGTAAGGAGTCAGGGGTCAGACTGGACTCTGATCATCTACAGTGTCTAACACAGGGGAAATAGCTAGGGGCCTGTGTTGTGGTAGTAAGAGGAAGTGTCTGAGCCTTTTCTTAGTTTCTGAAAATCTTGGCTCTCCCAGTGGAAATGCTCCCTCATGGTATGCAAGGTTTCCCCAAAAGAGTAATCTTCAGGAAGAGAGGCTGAAGGGATAGATTCTTCAGCATCAGAATCCTCATAGGGAGGAAGAGAGTATTCCTGATCAGAAGAGGAATCAGAAGGAATGGAAGCCTGAACTGAAGATTCATATTCTGTCTCTTGCCTAGGCCTTTTATCAGGAGGGGGATGGGAACCCCTGATCAAAGTAATTAAGTCTTGGCCATTTTTAGCATATGTTTTTTGGGCATGGAGGCCTGTCCGTGAGGCTGTTGTACTTGTTTCTTTGTCTTTAAAGGTGCTTTAGTCTTTGCCTTTGAAGCTGAAGTCATTTTAATGTATAATTGAGTAGGTCTGAAAACACCCTCAGAAGCTGATGCCTGCTCAGATGCTCCGGACCCATCTGAGGGAATAGTCTCCGAAGGTCCAATACCTTGAGCTTCCAGTGGCCTAGTCGACTCCACGTGGGAGTCGGTAGCGGCCTGTGGGTCTAAGGTAGCGGGTGTCAGGGGCTGCAAAGGCGCCTCACTGAGAACCGGTGAACCAGCGACTGGCTTAGAAGAAGCCTTGTCGTTGGTTTTGGACCTCAGATGCCTGTCCTTTTCTTTTTCCTTTCGTTTCTTGTGAATTTCGGTAGTCGGATGGCTATCTGACGACATTGTATAATTAAATCTTCTGCCAAAGTAATGTAATGCAAAATCGTACTGACGCTTAATAGTGCATTGGTTAAATCTAGCACAAAACTGACAACTAGCAACGTCGTGGTCAGGGCCTAGGCAAGGAATACAGTAAGAATGAAAGTCCTTATGAGGTATTTGCTTCCCACAAGAAATACAATTATTAACTTTTTCTGACATCGGTCTGGAGCAAGAAAAAAGTTTCCCCAACGGAGTACTTAGCATTTAATGAAGACTTCAGATCTGAAATTCGAACACAAAAATCTCAGGATTCGGCCGACCGGCACTTGCAAACTGCTTATGCTTCGGGCACCGCGTGGCAAGAAAGACTGAAGAAAATGGTGTCAGTTGCATCATTTATACCCCTGGCGCACTGACATCAGGATAGAGGCGACAGCAACCGACGGCGGACCTACACTTTGGAATTCAGGTCGACTGAGGGTAGCCTGCCAGCAGGATAACCCAAGTGTATTGACTGCAACAGTGAAACACGAAGAACATCATGAAAATACTGAAAACATATTGACAGTATACCACAGAGTTCAAATCACAGGAAAGATTGAAAATAATATTGATGGACAGGCTCATACAAATAAAGAAAATCAATAATAAACTAATCATGCTATATATTCCTGGCTGATCTAAAAAAAATACTGTTCCCTACTAACTTACTTGGGCAAGGCAAGATGAAATACATGAGCAGTCTTTCTAGTCAGGCTTCCAAACAGAATACTCCTTACTCAGAGATTACTCCCTGTAAAACATAATATCCAAGATGGCTTGCAGAATGACCTCATCTAGTCACCTTACTCTAGGTTTTCACAATATCTCCTTTGACGCTGAGACAGGAATTTAGCATAGATGGCTACAATACACATCTAAATGTTTATGGCAGTGCCTGGGGCTTCCCCTGTATTTACTGAGCTAATGAACAAAGGCTTCTCCCAGACCCACTGCATCCAGTCTTAATCAGCACTGTGGGGTGATGTTCTTCTTTTTCTTTCAGCTGTTCCCATTAGGGGTCACCACAGCAGATCATCTGTTTCCATTTCTTCCTCTGCATCTTGCTCTGTCACACCAACTACCTGCCTGTCCTCTCCCACCACATCCATAAACCTTATCTTAGGCCTTCCTCTTTTCCTCTTACCTGGCAGCTTGTAATGGTTTAATAGCCCATTTACGTTTTCCTTATTTTTCCTAAAATAAGCCAGCTGTTTAACCTTTGCTGTGTCAGTGTCCTCTATTAAAATATATACATGTAATTCAGTAACAATAATACATGTACATTTCTTTTCATTCCAGCAGGGTGCACTGTTGATGCAGTCAACACAAGCAAACATCACAAATACATTTTCAGCACAAGCATCTGTACAAATCAGCTTGATATACAACTGACATAGAATTATTCACAAAATTCCAGCTAGCTGTGCTGGCAGTTGTCATACATCCACTGCCCTACTTCACCTGACAGGGCTGGCAGTACCTCCTATAATCACACCTCCCCCCTGCTTTTGAAGAGTGAAGCTAGTTTTTCAAGTGACCCTTGCGAAACGTGGTTTGAGAGAAATAAGCCTATCTGGGAATATGTTACCCCCTTCCCCTGTCTTGAGAGCACATCTGCATTGGCATTACTCACCCCACTAAGTTGCTGTATTGTATTGTCATATGCCTACAGTCCTAAGCTCCACCTTAATAACTTGACATTTTGCCGACTGGTTCTATGTAGCCATGTTAAGGGATTGTGGTCTGTAACTACAGTGAATTTCCTTCCATACAGATAAGGCTGAAGTCTCTCGATTGGCCATACTATGGCTAGAAATTCCTTTTCTACAGCTGCATAATATTCCTCCCTGGGTTGGAGTCTATGGCTGAGATATACCACTGGGTGCTCTTCTCCCTCTGAGGAAATCTGGCTAAGTACACCTCCACCTCATGGTTTGAAGCATCCACCTGCACAACAAATTCTTTGCTGCAATCTGGACTGGCTAACATAGGGGGTCCTCCCAAAGCTCATTTAATGTTCTGGAATGCCTGCTCACATGCTGAGGTCCACATTACCTTATCTGGCCTGTTTCTTTCCTTGTCAGATCTGTGAGAGGATCAGCTATTGTACTATAATCAGGAGCAAACTTTCTATAGTACCTGACTGTCCCTAAAAATGCCCTCACCTGTTTTTTAGTAATAGGGGCAGGCCAATCCTGAATGGCTTCCACTTTAGCAGGTTCTGGCCTGATCTTACCATTCCCTACTCTATGTCCCAGGTAGGAGACATCTGCCATACCCACCTGACACTTACTGGACTTAATGGTCAACCTTGCCCTTTGTAGTGTACCCATTTCCTCCCTGACATGCTGAATGTGCTCTTGCCAGGAATGGATGTAAATGGCAATATCATTCAGGTAAGCAAGGGCATAATATCCTTCTCCTGCTAGTATATGATCTACCAGCCTCTGGAAAGTCGTTGGGGCATTTTTCATCCCAGGGGGCATCCTTGTCAACTCATACAAGTCAAAAAGAGTCACAGAGGCTGACCTCTCCCTAGCGTTGGTAGTCAAGGGCACCTGCCAGTAGCCCTTGCTCAGATCAATAGTGGTCAGATACTTAGCCCCACTCAGCTTCTCTAAGGCTTCATCTATCCTAGGCATGGGGGAGGCATCTGACTGTCCACACAGAACCTGGTGCACCCATCCTTCTCCATCCTTCTTTGGTACCAGCACCACTGGGGAGGCACAGGGACTGGTGGACTCCTGGATTACTCCCAATTCCAACATCTCCTGTATGTCCTCCCTTAGAGTATGTCTGACTCACTCAGGCACCCTTTAAGGGGCCTGCTTGATACATCTTTGGGGTGCTGTATCCACATGGTGCTGCACCAGGTGGGTGCACCCTGTTTTCCCAATGAACATGTCCCCAAACTACTGTAACACTGCTCAGATTTCTCAAACCTGGGTAGGGGATAGCTGCTGGGACATTGCTACCCCTTCCACTGAGGTGTCAGTCCGAGCCTCAGTGAGATCAGTCACCAGATCCCCCTCAGACTCCGCATGCCATCCACTGCAAATACTCAACACAAGGCCCTCCCTATCATGGTAAGGCTTCATCATGTTAACATGATACAACTTGTGCCCCTGCCTCCTGCCTAGCAGTTCTACCATGTAGTTAACATCACTGACCTTCCTTACCTCGTTGGAGTGTCCATCCCAAGCTGTCTGCCACTTATTTTGTCTGACAGGAATCAGCACCATCACCTGCTATCCTACAGCATACTCACTGACTCAAGCATTCCTGTCATACAAGACCTCTTTCTGCTGTTGGGCTCCTGCCAGGTTCTCCTGGGCCAAGCCCATGAGATCCCTAAGCCTTGTCCTGAGGTTTAGGACATATGCTACAAGAGACTCCTTGTGGGATTCACACTCACCCTCCAACTCATCATGAATCAAATCTAAAGGTCCTCTCACCCTGTGTCAATACAGCAACTCAATGGGTGAAAAACCTGTGGATTCCTGGTGTACTTCTATTTAAGAAAACAGCAGATGGGGCAAATATTTGCCCCACTCTCTGACTCTGTTATACTGGTTTGCAAATGCCTGCTGCATGGTCTTTAGTGTAGAGTTTAACCTCTCCACAAGACCATTAGTCTGGGGATGGTATAGGGTTGTCTTTAGGTGCTTCATCCCACAGGGCTCCCACATCCAAGCAAGCAGGTCTGACATGAAACTGGCACCTCTGTCAGTCAGTATTTCTTTTGGGAAACCAACCCTGCTGAAAATCTCTAGCAAAGCATTTGCCGCCTTCTCTGCTTCGATGGAGGACAGAGCCACCGCCTCAGAGTATCTAGTAACATAATCTATTGCCACTAGGAAATACTTCTTCCCTGTCGAACTTGGGGCACTCAGAGGCCCCGCAATATCCATAGCTACCCTCTGAAATGGCTCCTCAATCACAGGCAAAGGCATCAAAGGAGCTTTGACCTTGTCTCCTGGCTTGCCTTCTTTTTGGCACAGCTTACAGGTCCTGTGGTGCACTGTTACATCCCTGGCAATCTGAAGCCAATAAAAGTTCTGCATAATACATCTCTTGGTATGATTTATGCTCATAAGACCTGCAAAAGGAATGTCATGGGCTTTGGCTAGAAGTGCCAACTGATAGGGTCTGGGCATTACCTACTGCTGTATTAACTCACCTTCCAGCCCTTCCTCAGGGGTCCATTCTCTATACAGTAACCCTTTGTTCTGATATACAGACTACTCTTTTCCTTGAGAAATAGGCACCTCCTTATCTAGCTCCTTCAAGCCTTGTAATGTAGAGTCTAAGAGCCGACCCTGTCTCAACTCTATCTTGGTGACTTTTCCCCGCTCCCCTTCCACAGGAAGTCTTGCATCTTCTGACAGTAGTGCCTCACTGTCAGCCTGGGTACTGCCACTCACCTCTGCCCTTGCAGTCACCCTGTCCAAGGGTACATCAGTACCTACCAGCAGCCATGGCTCACCTACAGGCTCACTGCTACAGAGTAGCTCCCTCCCTGAATTAGCCATATCACCAATCCTGAGTTCACAAATACATTTTCAGCACAAACATCTGTACAAATCAGCTTGATATACAACTGACATAGAATTATTTACAAAATTCCAGCTAGCTGTGCTGGCAGGAGTCATACATCCACTGCCCTACTTTTCCTGGCATGGCTAACAGTACATCTTATTGTTACACCCACATTGACTGCTTTTCTAACTTGGCTAAAGTTCCTTGTTTTCTATGAATCTCTGTGCCATTGTTATACAGCTTTTAAATTGTTGTTACATGAAGATCCCTTCTGTTGTCATCAGTGTTACTTGTTACATCTCAATATGGTGATTGTAGCTGTAAATCTATACATAATAATGAATATTAGTGCTGAAACTGAAGTTTTCCATTTTATTAATGTAGCTGATCATGACTGAAAAAATACTATTTTAGCTTAGTGAACTTCTCTGTAAAATAAATAAGCATATATAAAACCAAACTAAGATCAGTCTTCCACATTTTTCTGGTTTATCGAAGGAAAACTAGAATAGCCAAAAACACAACATGTACAGTTTATCTAAGGAAAATATCTAGGCAAAGTGATTTTCCTCCTCTTAAGAACCACATTCATGGTCTTGTCTAATAGATATGATTTCCATTTCTTTATTTATATTCATTTATCTCATTATATATCTTCATTCCCAAGTAATGTAGGATAACATATAGATAGTTAACATATAATTAAACTAGAATATTAATTAAAACATACATATTTTCTTCTATAAACTGTGCTCTTTCATGTCATCCTCAAATTAGGATATCAGTCCAAAGTTCTGTTGAACTGCTTGTATTCTTGTTGGAAAAACTGATATTGATTTCAAATGAGCCATACAGCCTAACACACAAATTTAGAAAACAAATGCACTAATTATTTATTTTATTTTAAGAAGACATTCCCAAGGATTCAATAAAATCCTTATTGCTCATGCATAGGTCCAAGAAAAGTGAGGAATTTCCTTCATTTCTCTCTCTGTGTTCTGAGCAGGGCTGGATTTGCCATTAGCACCGTAGGCACAGTGCCTAGGGCCTACGAAATGTTTAGGGCCTATGAAGAAGGCAAACAAATTGAAGAAAAGAAATTAATAAAAAAAAAGAGTGCGAGGCAGAAATCTAATTTATCTAAAATTCTAAATTACATTACAGAACCAACAATTCTAGATTATTAGGCATTTCCTAAGAAATATCCTTTCTTCCACTTTTCTTTTCAACAAAGTATTTAATATTTATTTTTATTTATTTTATTTTACATTTGTTGACCGGGATAGTCCGACTGGATGCATGTTCATTTTCAGCGGAGGCCCGGGGAGAAAAGCTCCACGGAGAAAAAATACAACATTAATTACATATAGATAATACACAGTTACAGGAACAATATTTTTTTTTTTTTTTTTTTTTTAATAATGTCCTCAAAGTCCATATCATGAGTAATGTCACTTTCAATAACCAAAAAGAGCCAAAGACGATAGTCGATCCTGGCTCATAGTTGAGCTCATATAAGTCTTAATTTGCTTAAGTTTAGAAAATGATCTTTCTCCTTCTGCATTTGTTCCAATTATTAATAAATCCTCAACACAATATGTGCATTTGGAAAACTTGTAACAAGTTTATCTTTTATTTGAGATTTTTATCAGTTGAGTCACTTCAGCTACAGACTTGTTGTCCTTGTACAGTGGTAAAAACATAAGAAATTCGTCAACAAAGTCTTCTTCCAAGCCTGATGAATAGATATTAACTAAGTCTCTGGCTTTCAATTTAACTTCAACTTTTATTAGAGATCTGTATGAAAGGAAACCGAAGATATCATGCAACATACTGTATGCTGCATGCCGTGTTGTCATTTCTGTAACTAGTACATCTAGAATACAATAAAAAAATGTTAATTCAAAATGCATCTTTTGCAGTCAATTCTTGTACCAATTCCTCTGGTGTTTCTTCAAACAGTCTCTTTCTTTTCTGATTTCGGTCTTTGCATTGTTTGTAATCAGAGTTATAACCATTTTTTAAAAGTCTTCAAATTTATCCTTGACTCGAACCTTAACTAAATAATCCAGAATTCCAGCATATAATTTCGCAATTGTGCACAACTCAGTTCCAGGTTTCTGAAGTGCTTTATTTATTCTAGCAATATTTTTCAGAATGATTGTCATTAATGCTATTTCTAAGCTATTTAGCTTGTGTATCAAAGCTTTTGCTTCATGAACCACTGTCGGTTTTGTTTTTGACATTCTGAGATATCAAGTAGTGTTGCACAGATTTGATTGTATTTTATCTTCAGTGATCCAACAGCATAAGAGGATGACCATCTTCTATGTGATAGATTTTTAATCATAATTGCATTTTCCATCGTATTTAGTTTAGACCATCTTTCTGGTGAGGCTGCAAAGAATGTGTAGAGTGACTGCAAAAAGCTGAAAAAATTAATGGTGCCCAACAGCATTCTGCAGACATGATTGTTACTAAATTTAGGCTGTGAGCATCACATGGAACACATACTGCCAGTTTGTTGACTATTTTGATTCTGGCTTGGAGTCCAGAATATATCCCGCTCATATTACTGGCATTGTCATATCTGCAATTTGCTGTGTCTATTCCATGTCTGTCAACTGTAGATGGTACTGCATCAAAAAATATTTAGCACTATATTTTTCAATGGGAACAAACATTAAGAAGTGCTCATATAGTTTGCCATGTTTTGATACAATAACGATTGTAAATTCATCTGTGTGACTTATATCTAAGGATGAACCTATTCTCAAGCCAAAATATTTTGCTTCGTTAATTTCAGATTTGATCGGTGTCAACACTTTCGATCCTAATAAATTTATAAATTCTTCATATGTGGTCAAAGATGGGTACGTAATATTTCCCCTGCCTGGATTTCCATATCTTTTTATGTGTTCTTTGAGAAAAGGATCAAACACTGACAAAATATCAGTGCACCCAAGGAAGTTGCCTATAGTTAAGATTGTTATGTAGTTTATCACCACAAAAACACAAACCTCTTTCTGCCAGGAATTTTACCACTGCAACTACCCTTCTTAAAACTTCAGTCCAGTAATTACTTAATTTTTGCATTTCCATTTGCAATTCTCGAGCAATTCGTAAAGACTTTTGGCATTGTAGCATTGTAGATATTGCAGTGAGATGTTCTTTTGATTTTTCATGCCATGTGATCTTTGCATGTGCATTTTTCCAGTCATCAAATACAGTTTGAAACTGATTTCATAATTCATTAATCCCACTTCTAAATGGCATGCACATATAACAATACACTTTGGCTGTGGATTCTGAGAATATTAGCCAGCCTCTTTTAAATACCTCATCATTACTCATTTTACTGTAACAAAATTATTTTTTGCATATCTCACTTTTTTGCCAAACTGTTTAGACGTTGATTTCAAGTTGGATTCCAAAGCTTGAGATGGCATATTTTGGCAGGGGTGGCTCGTCCTATCGGACTGCCGGACTGCAGCCCTCCCACCTAGAAAAAAAAAAAATCTGTAAAACAAAAAAACAATTCATGAGTCCCGATCCTCTGCACATGCGCAGACAACTCAGACTGCCTTTATCAACAGTCCGGATATGGAGAAAGAGGTACCCAGCAATCATTGCTGTGAGATACCAGGAATCTGTGCGGTGACGACCGTACAGAACAGAGGAGCTCCGGACTGCTTCAGCCGCAGTCAGAACCAATGAGGAGGAGGACTGAGCTGCTCTCGCGGGACTGTTAGTGTGCGGGCTTCATGGACAAAGGCTTCAGGTGTTTGGATTGTGGGCTTGTTGGATTTGGATTACCGGGTAGGTGTTCGTTCAGTCGCTGGTAGGTGAAGGCTTTAATACAGCAGGACAAAGTGTGTGTGTGTGTGTGTAAAATGCCCCAGTTACTATATACTGGTGGCTAGAGAGAACAAATGGTGGTGGGTAGAGATACTCAGGCTTGAACCCTGTACCTTGTATGCAGGTGTTAAGGACCTGAATTCCCTACCCACCACCATTTGTAAAAAAATTTGCAGATTTTTGCCTCATATTTGATCTGATCTGTTCCTCATAATATCTGTGGTTTCTAAATGTTGCAATGCTTGATATTTGATGGTGCAGTGGTAGCATTGTTGCCTCACAGCTGCAGGTTCTCAGGTTTGATTCTTGGCTGGGGTGCCTTCTGTGTGGGATCTGCATCATTCCCTGTGTTTGTGTGGGTTTGCTTTTGTGTCCTCCCATGTTACAAAGACATGTCTGCATTATTTCTTCCTGGGCCTCTGCTGAAAATTTTTTTTTTTTTTGTTCCAAGTCAGATTGTCCTGATTAACAAATGTTAAATAAAATTGACAGGCATTTGAATTTCAGACTTCAGGTTTCTGAATGTTTAACTCCTTACATATTTGATGGTGCAGTGGTAGTATTGTTGCCTCACAGCTATAGGTTTTCTGGTTTGATTCTTGACTGGGGTGCCTTCTGTGTGGAATCTGCTTCTCATCCCTGTGTTTGTGTGGATTTGCTCTGGTGTCCTGCCATTTTACAAAGACATGTGTCTGCAGTATTTCTCCCTGGGCCTCTGCTGAAAATTGTTTTTGTTCCATCAGAAGTAAAATTGACAGGCATTTGAATTTCAGACTTCATATTCTTCAGAAAATACACAGTAACACAACCTTTTATTCTAGCAATTTTCTAAGTTTATAAGATGAATATTTGAAATTTGTCCTTATTTTTGGGACTGTATTACCCCATTGTTGGCTTTGTCCAGGTTTTTTGTGCTAAGGTTGACAGCTAAGGCAAGAACTGAATTCACTGAATATGTTTGAGGGCTGTATTCCCTCATTACTGGGTTTGTCCAGGTGTTTTGTGCTAAGAGGTTGACAGCTATGGTGAGAACTGAATTCATTAAATGATAACCATTTAAGTTTCAGTCTTCCTCTCTTTCACAAAGGAGATGATTTGGCGTAGTGGTATGTTGCTCTGACTGTTTTGCACAGGGACCTTGGCAGTAAAATGTATGGTGGTAACACAGCATTTTTCTTTCACAAAGCAGGTGATTTGGCATAGTGGTATGTTGCTCTGACTGTTTTGCACAGGGACATTGGTAGTAAAATGTATGGTGGTAACACAGCATTTTTCTTTCACAAAGCAGCTCATTTGGCATAGTGGTATGTTGCTCTGACTCTTTTGCACAGGGACCTTGGCAGTAAAATGTATGGTGGTAACACATCATTTTATTCTAGCAACTTTCCAAGATTATACAAGCAATGTTTAATGTGTCCCTGGTTTTTGGCCTTTTGACCCCCCCCCAATAAATTTGGCTTTTTCCAGATTTCTTGTGCTGCGAAGTTGAGATGCAGTTGAGTATTGAGTAGATTTTACAAGGAGCTGAGAGCTGCAGGGGAAGAGAAGTTTAGTGCTGCTTATGCTAAGTCAGCTTGCATTGTTAATAGCACAACAGGTTATGTACTTGCTTTTAATGCAGAAGGTTGTTGGTTTTACTCCCACAAGGGGTGAATGCTGCTGTACTAAAAAAGTTAAGATACTAACTATGAGCCTGTTATCAGTTTGCCATCCATTTCCTATTGCAATATAATTTTTTAATGTAATATAGGCAATTTATTCCTCAGGGGCATCAGACACTTTATTTTTTGATGAAACCATGCAATATAAAGGTGTTTGCTAGCAGCAACCTCTTCATTAGTTACATATTTATTTAATGTGGAATTATTTAGATGACTTTTGTACTTCCTCAGAGATTGTGCATATTTACTGATAATGGTGGACTGTAGAATTGTGCATATTTACTGATAATGGTGGACTGTAGAACTGTGCATATTTACTGATAATGGTGGACTGTAGAAGCTTGAGTAGACTTTTATGATAGAAATTTTCTGAACTTGGCAGTTTTGTCATTATGGGTGCATGCATTTTGTTTCATTGTTTACTGGAAAGATGATCTGAATTGGGCAGTTTTGTCATTATTGGTGCATGCGTTTTGTTTCATTGTTTACTGGAAAAATGTTCAAAACAATAGGAAGGTGTATCAAAGAGTACTTGTATGTTTCATATGCAAGGGGCCTATGATATGAAAACAGCCCAGAATTAATCTTTATCTGCCACTGGTAAAATGTATTTTCTTTGAATGTGGGTTTCAATGCTGTTTCAATGAATGTGAGTTTCAAGGGCAGAGAAGTTTTAATGCTAAGTTTGTTTAGTAGATGTCTTAGTGTTTGTACTGTAAAATGCAAAATAAAACTTTCAAATGAAGTCCAAATCATCATAGAAGTAAATCAGTATGCACATTAGTGTTTATGGTAAATGGAGTGAAATAGCCAAGTAATGGATCATTGGAATGGCTGCAGGGGAAGGCTCCATTCGACCATGATTTTGTGAGGGGGAAGGGCGGCAAACTAAAAGACAGCCCCAGCTAAATTATATCTCCCAACTGTCCAGATTTTCAAAGAATGAATAGATTTTTGCTTCTTATTTTTGGTTTGTTTTTCATAAAATTTGTGGTTTTATGGCAAATCATTTAGAAATTAAGTCACTAAATAATGATACACTGAGTTTCAGACTTAATAACCTTCAGGAAAAATGCATGCTAAAGTAAGACTTGTTCTATCAACTGTCTCAGTTTATACAAGAGCAGTTTTTAGTACTGTTTATATGTTCCCCCAATATATTTAGCCTTGTCCAGATTTATTGCATTAACAGGTTGAGAGGTACATGCAAATGCATTGCTTTATAGAATTAGGCATAGCCAAACCTCTCAACTGTCCCTGATTTTGGCTCAAAATGTTGCTCTTCCCCCTAATAATTCCTCCGCAAAATAGCAATTTTGGAAGAAAACATGGAGGGTTTACAATTAAGAAATAACTGTAATAATCAGAGTTATAGATTACTTTTATTTCAGAAATGCATGTAGATTCTTTTATTTTGTCAGCTGCTCAAGTTAGCAGTACTAATATTAAAGTGTCCCTTCTTTGACAGGTTCCCAGCTGTATTGTGTGGCTATTTTATATTTTTACATCACATTTTTGGTCCTTTTCATAAAATTGTGTTTTTTGGCAAATTAGTGACAAATCATTAAAGACTGAAGTTAGAAAATAATGACAGACATTTGAGTTTCAGATTTCATACCATTCAGAAAATTCATACTAATGCAAGACCTATTCTATTATCTTTCTAAGTTTATAAGAGCAATATTTTAAAAATTGTCCTTATTTTTGGGCCTTTGTCCCACTTCTTTGTATGGCTTTGTCCAGATTTCTTGCTCTGAGGTTGAGAGGTATGACAAATGTGTCAGGGCCATCACAGTCAACCAGAGACATTTCAAATTGTGACATACTTGTTGCACCCCACTCCCCCATGTAGTGACTCTGGATGTGTCCAAGCAAGGCAAGGAGTAGTTATGCAGTGTAAATGTGCAGAGTATCCCCCCCATCCAAGGTAGACACAAGTACTGGAGTGGCTTTTCATCTGTCCTTGATTTTTGCAGAATGGCCTGGTTTCTGTTATATTTTTTGTACTGTTGATTTATGCTTATTACCCAAAGTGCCTGTTGCTTTGTGTTTAAGTAGCAATACTTTAATGACCATCAGGTAAGCTTGGCTGAGATCGTAAGATGCAAGTAAGCTTTAATAAGCATACTGTTAAAGAATTGCCAACATTGAAAGCCTTTCTGTTGTTGCCATGTAGAGAATACTTAACTAGATAATGTATAAGCCTTGGGTATTGAAATGCATATGACAGTATTTGTAATAAAGGACAGGATTACATTATTTTAAGAAGCTCATTACACTTGGAGACTTCCAGTCATCTCTCCAGGCTTTACCCGTAAACTAAACAGAATGCCAATTGTGTGGTCCATAACCTGTACAGTAATCCTTTTAAGCAATGTATCATGAGCTTATTTCTTGTTTGCTTTTCATTTTTTTACTTTGATCGTGTTTTCCCCATTAAACAAGTAGATAGTTGTCAGGCAGCAGGTCTTTTTTTGGATAAGAAACATTTTTACAAGTGGGGGCATCAGAGATTTCTACTTTCAGCATGTTACTTGATAATTTTATAAAGCTGAATATAAATTATAATTAGAACTGCAGTGCAAGAAGTGGTTTGAGTTGAGTGCTGCTTGTTTTTCTTATACTTGATTTTGACTGGCATTCCATTAATGTATTTAAAAAGTAATTTATTTTTTCATGCCTCACAACCTTTTTGTTTCCATATAGATATTAAGTAAGCTGTCATGCAGCCAATGCACTGAAATATTTTTATTCTTCTACACTTCATTTTGTCTTGATTGGACTCTCATAATGACGGTTTGGCACCCAGGGCAGTGTATTTAGTTAGTATTTGTGGTTTTGAGCATAGCTCCTCCCTTTTCTAGTTGGCCACACCCCTTCCCATTGACCCCACCCATTCAGCTGTCTCCTGCAGCCCCCCTTTGATTTGAAGTCACTAGCTGCCACTGTATTTTAGGTGAAGCAATGAATGAGATCTGCATTTATTTCGCATTTAGCTGGATCAGTACTGAAATCTGATTGTGAAACAGTAACAGATGTTTCTTGGTTTATTAAATCAGTCATAGGTTCTATTTTACTTTGATTTCCAGTTACGTCAAATGTTGACAGCATAGAATCTGTGTGTTTTGTTTCTAATTTCTCATTAACTTGATCTTCTTTTGTTTTTTGATCTACAGGCCTATGATTGTCCCAATTGAAATCTTCTGATTGACAAAGGGTAGCTATACTGCTTGGCAGCTGTGGAACATGGATATATTTAAGCAATGAAGCTTTAATTTTACTCAAGTTCTTTTCGGTTTTTTCTTTCTTTCTCTTTTTTTCAAAACCAGAATCATGCTTTCGCTTTTATCCATCTGACATTTTAAATGAGGTTATCTTTTAATAAAAAAGATTATATTACTTTTTTCAGCAAAAAACATTTAAAAGAAAATATGGATCAAGTCCAATTGACAGTACTAGATTTTCAATAAAACCAAGATTTACAAAAAATAAACCTTATTTTTCAAATTTTGAACAGTGAAGCAAAGTAAATAATTAATTTTACATAAAAATTAAAAATAATAAATAAACAAGAAACCCTTATCCAAAAATCTTTTAGAATTTTACCCTTAAAATGGTAAAATTAAAAAAAGCAAAAGTTTATAAAAAAAATAGCATGCAATTTCTTAAATAGCTTGAATAAAAGATGTCCAAATGATTGTATGGTATAGACATGGTATACACAATTTACTGCCAGTTACTTACTGTTTAGTTATCACTTTACTGCAACAGCTTTTTACCAGGGATTAAGTATACCTCACTTTCTTCAAGTTCAAACAACAGTGACTAAAGAAAAACCAGCACAAACATTGACACTGGACATCTCTGCCTTTTGTTGAATAATCTTGAAAAATAAACTCCCTAGTTCAGTTGTACTCCCGATGCCAAGTTGATGGAACTGAGTCATCCGTCTGGTGCTCAGATGACTACTTGCCCAGTGCCAACTTGTATGTGTCCGCACAAACAATGAACTTATATTCTGCATGCCACCATGTGACATGTGAGGCAATTGAATAAGACACACCGTTACATAAATTAGAAGTGTAAAAATGATAGCTGCTCAACAGACTTCATCAGTCGTGGTTTAACAATATAACAGTCATGATTCTTCACCTTGTTTTCAGTGATCATGATCACTTCCCACTTAATTGGTCATGTGACAGACTAATTATTATGATTCGTCGAGCAAGGAAAAAGGGGTAAATTTGGTGGTGGGAGCAAGTGATCATGATAAGTCTGGGAAGAAACATGGGTAATAAGAACATCATGTCAGTCAGTGTAATGGGCATTTATTCCTGTTTTTGCACAGCTGGCAGTGAAAGTGCCTAGAGCCTACAGACACTAAAATCCGGTCCTAGTTCTGAGTGCTGATGAAATTTAGTAGAACAGCGAGTATAAGGGTAGTGAAAGCTAGGTTAAGAAGGGAGGTGATGATTAGTGAGCAGCAGTACGGTTTCATGCCAGGCAAGAGCATTACAGATGTGATGTTTGCTCTGAGGGTGTTGATGGAGAAGTATAGAGAAGGTTAGAAGGAGTTGCATTGTGTCTTTGTGGACTTAGAGAAACCATATGAGAGGGATCCTAGAGAGGAGTTTTGGTATTGTATGAGGAAGTTGGGAGTGGTAGAGAAGTGTGTAAGAGTGGTACAGGATATTTACAAGGGCAGTGTGACAGTGGTGAGGTCTGGGGTAAGAGTAATGAATGCATTCAGGGTGGAAGTGGGATTACATCAAGGATCAGCTTTGAGCCCTTTCTTATTTGCAATCATGATGGACAGGTTGATAGACGAGGTCAGACAGGAGTCCCCATGGACTATGATGTTGGCAGATGACATTCTGATCTGTAGAGAGAGTAGGGAACAGGTTGAGAAGACCCTGGAGAGGTGTAGATATGGTCTGGAGAGAAAAGGATTGAAGGTCAGCAGGACTAAGACATGAGTATATGTGTGTGAATGAGAGGGAGGACAGATGAGTGGTCAGGATGCAGGAGTAGAGCTGGTAAAAATGGATAAGTTTAATTACTTGGGATTAACAGTTCATAGAAATTTTAAGTGTGGAAGAGAGATGAAGAAGAGAGTGCAGGCAGGGTGGAGTGGGTGGAGAAGAGTTTCAGGAGTGATTTGTGACAGACAATTACCAGTAAGAGTGAAAGGGAAGGTCTACAAGATTGTAGTGAGGCCAGCTATGTTATATGGGTTGGAGACAGTGGCACTGATGAAAAGACAGGAGTCAGAGCTGGAGGTGGCAGAGTCAAAGATGTTAAGATTTGCATTGGATGTGACGAGGATGGACAGGATTAGAAATTAGTATATTAGAAGATTAGCTGAGGTTGGATGGTTTGGAGACAAAGCCAGAGAGGTGAGACTGTATTGGCTTGGACGTGTACTGAGGAGGGATGCTGGGTATATTGGGAGAAGGATGCTAAGGATAGAGCTGCCAGGTAACAGGAAAAGAGGAAGGCCTAAGATAAGGTTTATGGATGTGGTGACAGAGGAAATGCAGGTGGTTGGTGTGACAGAGCAAGATCCAGAGGACAGGAAGAAATGGAAACATGATCCACTGTGACAACCCCTAATGGGAGCAGCCGAAAGAAAAAGAAGAAGAAGTGAGAATATTAGGGTGGGGGCAAAAGCCATGTTGTATAGAATAGAGGAGCTACTCTTTTATTAAGAAGTTGATAGGTTGCATGTGTATGCACTTCTGTCATTTTGTAGATACGGGGGTAATATAGCTACTGGCCTGTTAAGCTGATAGATCTAAAGATGTACCACCTTTGTGAAGGCGTATGATAAAACATTTTTCCAGATGAGTGGGTTGGTATTTTCAGCAATATATCTATTAATCAGAATTGATACCAATGTCTTCAACTGATGTTTTCAAATATTTGTCTGGAAGGTTATCTGGAGCAATAGTGGTAGGTTTTAGTTTTCGGAGATTTTTTTAATGCTAAAGGTGTAATCTGGTTGCAGAGAGACATGAGTGAGAAGATTACTGTTCAGGCTTGAGACTGTACATTTTTCTTTAGCTATATTGTCAGTTATATTTGCTACTGTTTCTATAAACTGGTATTAATTTAAGCAACGATACCTTCTTTTTGATTTTGCAAGTTTGAGGTTTGGCTGAGTGTGACTTGGGTTTAATTGTATGTTGAATGATGTTCAGAAGAGCTTAAAGTTGTTAGAATGTTTTATCTTTACAGTGATTTAGTATGATTTTTTTGTACTCATTATGGTATTTAATAATACCCATTTGTTAACGAGGTAGGACTACTGGATACACAGTCCCTTTTCAGGGATACCTGGGAGCAACGTCTGGTTAAGTGATTTGCTAAAGGTCATACAATAAGCAAATGAGGGTTGAGGGTATCAAACCATGTACCACAAAAACTACAGCCCACCACCTTTGCCTTCTGCACCAATATTTAGCTTGGTTTGTAGTTGTCTACAGAGTTACAAGTTTGTGTCTTCCTATCTGTAGTCCAAGCATTCCAAGTTTTTTCTCCCTGCTTCATATATTTTGTTTCTCTGGATAGACATGGGGGAGGGTTAGTGTCACTTCCGTGGCTGGGACATGAAAAGAGAGTCTTCATGGGTTCTGTTCAAGAAGCATTTTTTTATACAAACACATCACTCTAAAGACTTACTGACTCTAACTTAGGTAACTTATATACAAATTAACAACTGCGATCATGCATGCTCACTCACTGGCTGCTACTTCAAAATGGCACTAGGAAGTGCATGTGTGAGGTCTTTATATATGTGCACTTACAGCTTCACATGCTTCTTAAAGATATAGCACACATTTTACACTATGATTTACATCCTCCCTCTTTGAGAAATAGATCCTGCAATTGTTATTAGACTGTTTGGCATGCAGACGTTACAGGTAATCTTTAGTCTTGCATTATACAATGTTAAATACACAAGTATGTTCAATCAAGCCCTTGTTGCTGCATATTTCACACTCGGCTTAGACACTCGCCCATACCATGTGACATAAAACTGGGAATTAGATTAAGCAACTGGAACAGTTTCTGTAAAATTGTTGATTTGTGGAATGTTTGAATCACTTTCTGGAATGGATTCAGAATTTTGAACACATTCTGGTCTGGAAACAGTGTCTGACTCACTCTTTAATTTAGTGTCCACATCACAGAAACAATGTTGTGATTGCAATGATGACGATAATTCTGGTACAGGAAGAAGATGTTTGTGATTCCTCCTATACTCCATACCTTTTGAACTTACCAAGTAAGATCTCATCTCGGCATAGATGCCTGTAATCTGTCCTATTCGATCAAAACCTTTTTTTGTCTGGATTTGTACCCTTTCTCCTTCCCTGAACAAAGTAATCTGCTAGATCTGTTGTAACTAGATTTCTAGATATTATGCTTCACAAATAATTGAGCTTTGATGGTTTTAGTGTTTTTAGATTTAGGCTGCAACAAACTTGAAGAAATAGGTAGCATAGTTATAGTTTGCCTGGAAAGTAGTCTTTGAGCAGGTAAGCCAAGAATATCATCATGGGGTATGTTTCTGAGCTTAAGCAAATTCAAATATACATCGGTATTGTCACACTTTGACCTTTCAAGTAATTGCTTTGCACTTTGCTTTGCATGTTCAGCTAGACCATTGGACTGAGGATATTCAGGACTACTAGTGACATGTACAAAGTCACATTCTTTTGCAAATTTCTGAAAAAACTGGCTAGCAAATTTAGTACCATTGTCAGAAAAAAGTTTGTGTGGACTATCATGAACTGAGAAATGATGTTTCAACTTAGTAATAACAGCAGTTGAAGTTAGATTAGGTAGTAGATCAATCTCACTGCAATTCAAATAAGAGCCTACCAGAAATAAGTAGTGTTGATTATCCCACTCAAAGATATCAGTTGCTACAGTAGACCAATGTAGTTCAGGAAATGGACTTAACTGAAGTGGTTCTCTTTGCAAATGTGATCTAGTACTATTGCATACTGAACAAGAAGAAAGAACTCTATCAATGTCTTTTGGTAAGAAAGGCCAAAATACTAATTCTCTCGCTCTTCTCTTAGTAGATATGGACCCTGGGTGACCACGATGCAAATCTGGATATATTCTTGTTGTAAGGAAGGAAGAACAACTATTTTAGGACCTTTGAAAATAATGCCATCTTTCATCAACAATTCATCTCTGTAAGGAAAATACATTGGTACTTCCTTCAGGTGATACTAGATTACTTTGATGGCCATCTGACATTAAAATAGCGATTGATCGTCTGCAAAATTGGATTAGTCTGAGTGTGATCTCTTAACTCATCAAGTCTAGTGGTGGAAAAATTATGCACTGACATCACATCAAAGTCAAAATTCTCTGCATTAAGCTGTTCTGTTGTAATTCTGGGTGATATGGCTAAGGAATCGGCCAGATAGAGCAATTTGCCTTTAGTGTAGACCATTTTGAAATTGTACTTTTTGCAATTCGAGCATCATTCTTTGTAATCTCACTGGAGCAGAATGCATCGGCTTCTTTAGAATAGTAACTAGAAGTTGATGATCAGTTTCAATCTGAATAGCTCGACCATAAATATAATCATGAAACTTGGAACATGCAAATACTATTGCCAAAAGTTCTTTCTCAAGTTGAGCATACTGCATCTCAGTTTGGGTTGGTGTTCTAGATGCATAGGATACTGGTTTGCTCTCTTGAAGTATAACTGCACCTAGATGAAATGTTGAAGCATCACAGGAAAGATTTACTGGTTTATTCACATCATAGTATCTTAATGTAAGTGGGGTGGCAATTTTTTGACTGAGGACTTCAAATGCCTTCTGGTGCTGTTCCATTCATGACCATGCAACATTTTTGCTTGTGAGCTCTCTTAAAGTTGCTGTCAACTCACTGAAGTCTGGTATAAATTTGCCTTAATAGTTGACCATGCCCAGAAAATGCTGTAAAGCTTGTACATTATCTGGTGCTGACATTTCAAGAATAGTTACTTGTTTGGTCGGGTCTTGTCTCAAGCCTGTACTCATAAACAAATGACCTATGTACCTAACTTCTAGAAATTTATATTTGCACTTCAGAGGATTGAGCTTTAAGTTTACTTCATGGGTTCTGTCTAGAACTTTCTTGAGGCTTCTGTCATGCTCTGCTTCACCATTGCCCCCAGCCAATAGAATTTATTCCAAATGGCATCCTTAGGAATCTGTAACTGCCAAATGGAGTACTAAAGTTAGTTAGAAATGAGGCTTTGTGATCCAGCATCGCTTGTCAAAATGAACTCTTTGCATCCAAAACAGAAAATACAGTGGTATTCGATATTAGAGCTGCAGCCTCTTCAACTGTGTGCATTGGATGATGCAGTCTTTTTAATATGTTGTTCAAATTTCTTGGGTCAATACATATTCTGATTTTGTCTGAGCCTTTTTTGTGAGCGGCTACCATGGATGACACCCATTCAGTTGGTTCTGTGACTGAACAAATCACACCTTGCTGCACCATTTTATCCAACTGAGCCTTAACTTTGTCTTGCATAGCCATCAGAACTCTTGTTGCTGGTCCAACTACTGGAGTGACCTCTGAGTCTAACTTCATGGAATACACAACTGGAAGTTTACTTAACTTGTCATCATAAACATCAGCATACTCTGAGAAAATGGCTTCTGAAAAATTGGAACTCAGAAATGCACTTATGTGAAGAATAACTTTAGCAAAAGTTAGCAGATTCATTCTTAAACTATCTTTCAGACCAAATACAGATTGCACTGGTCTTCAGATTATATAGAATAACAAGTTGCAACAACTGAGCCTTAACTTTGTCTTGCATAGCCATCAGAACTCTTGTTGCTAGTTCAACTACTGGAGTGACCTCTGGGTCTAACTTCATGGAATACACAACTGGAAGTTTACCTAACTTGTCATCAAAAACATCAGCATACTCTGAGAAAATGGCTTCTGAAAAATTGGAACTCGGAAATGCACTTATGTGAAGAATAACTTTAGCAAAAGATAGCAGATTCATTCTTAAACTATCTTTCACACCCAATACAGATTGCACTGGTTTTCAGATTATGTAGAATAACAAGTTGCAACAATTCTCAGCCAAATAACATAAAAGTATCACAGAACCTTCAGTTTGAATTCTTCACCTCTTTAAGCAACAAGTCTCATACTACTGGTTACATTGAGTAGTTCATTAGTTCTCACTCTAGCAAATGTGTCTGCTGATATCACATTACACTTTGAACCAGTGTCTACTTTGAACCCCGTGGATCTACCATTAATCCAGAGAGTACAAAACACTTCACTCCTTATTAATGAGTTCACTGCATCAGCTCTTTCACCAAACACTGATACACCATCTACACAGAAAGCTGACTGCTTCGGATCTACTTGATCTACTTGATCACCTTGTTTTCTTGTGTGATCTTTCTTTGCAATTGTGTGAGGCTTACTTGATCTGCAAAACTTTTGGAAATGGTCCCATGTTTTACACTTGTGACATTGCTGACCAAATGCTAAGCACTTCTCTCATTTAGACTCATGATTTGCACCACAATTGTGACAGTTAACAATCAAGCTAGATTTGAGTTTTGCTGATTCATGCTTATACTGCACTGAGCTGGCACTCGAGCCTGTACCTTTCGTGGAACTTTCTAGAAGACCACGTGCCTTCTTTGGAAACCCTGTAGCTGCCATGTGCTTAGGCTTGCTCTTGTTTGGCACGTGTTGCATACTATCTCCATGTGCTCTGGAGCCAACTGAAACCATGCTCTTGTCACTCACAAACATACTTGTGCGTTTCTCTGTCATCTCATGGATTTGACTAATCTCTATGACCTTGCTCAATGTTAAATCACTGTCACAAAGTAAAATCTTTCTCACTGCAGCACTGTTAATACCACATACAAGCCTGTCCTTTATTACCTCATCTTTTAAATCACCAAACCAACATGTTTAGTTCTGTTTCTCAAGTCAGTTATATAAGCTGCAAATGTTTCTCCTGGTTTCTCATCTCTTGTGTAAAACAAATGCCTCTCTAATGTAACACTGGTCTGGGGGTTACACCTTTCTCTGAACTTGCTCTTCAAACATTTGGAGTCTTTCCTTGATTCAGCTTGTACAACAATATGGCGGTCTGCACCTTCTCCTTCATATACTGCCAGTGCATATACAAGTGAATACTCTCTTTCTATGGCCTCTCACCCTGTTTAGTAAAATGAATTCCCTTGTGCATGCATCTCTATCTGCATAAGCTGCTTGTATAAAAATATTGTACACTTGCTCAAATATTCTACATTTCTCTGCAGTATTCTGATAAAATACAAGTGGTAGGGGTATTCAAAATCTGTCTGCCATATTAACACATACCAGCGAAGGGTTTTGCAAATAAGCCTAAACATACACACATGCACATATGCAAGAACTAATACCAGTAATTGTCCAATGCCTTTGTACTCTGAACGTATACCTTTGTTGGGCTTTTTGGAACTATGCGAATAAACAAACTTGTAATACTTTTGAATAACAGGACTTTGTGAAATAAACTTTTCAGACGTTTTGATACTTTTGCAAAGTTATGGTAAGGACAAAAATGCTAAAGTCATTTATCGTCATCTGCTAAAATCATTTACCATCATTTCAAGAAACATTTGAGAACTTTACGATGCGAGTGAATAACTCACGAGCACTGTTATACTCTTGTAATGTCGTCTTTGGAAAGAAAACACCTCTTAGTGTAAGAAACATGTCAAGTAACTGCACAATATGAATAAATCGAACATCTGTTGCATTAAACTCAATAACATTTTGAAGTAATTGCACTTTGCGAATAACTGCATACAGCACACTGGAATGTCCCCAAAATGGCACTACCTTGCTAGACAACCCTCTACAGTATGAGCAGCACTCTGTAATGGCAGCACTTTGTGAATAGACACACCCAGCACTAGAAACTTTTCAAAATGGCTATACTATGTATTACACAAAATAGTTGCACTTTCCACAAAATAAACTCTTTGAAATACATGCACAGTAATAAACACACACTGTAAGCACTTTTACACACTTTGAGATACTTTGAATAACTCTAGTTATGCCCTTGATACAATATGAAGTCGTAGTTATGCCTAAACACAGCACTTTGCCAAAACACATACAGTCATCTTGCTTTATTTTGCTTAATGTGCCCATTTTCATTTCTTATTGTATTTGTTTTGCTCATTTAAGCCCTATTTTATGCCCAATATACTTTTCTTATACTAGTTTTACTCTAAACATGCCCAACTTTGCCTTGAATACACTTGTTTTGCTTTAAACATGCTAATTTTTTGCTTTAAACATACGCACTTTGCTTGACTGTTAAACATTTCATCAAATACTTTTATCTTAAACATTTTCTTTATTTAACAAACTTTCCATACTTTCCTCTTGCCTGATAATGTGGTTTGTACCCTTGTAATGTCCCTTTTTTGTCTTTTGTAGCGAATAAATAGTTTGTGTTATTTCTCATTACCTTTGATTCTTTATGGCTCTGTTTGTGCTCTTTTCTCTCAGTTTTACCTTCACTGTTGTCTTTGCACCTCATGGCTCAGAATATTCTTGCCTCTTCCATCCCAGTTCTGACACCATGTCACTTTTGTGTTTGGGACATGAATAAAGAGTCTTTGTGGGATCTGTGCAAGCAGCTTTATTTTATAGAAACACATCACTATAAAGACTTACTGATTCCAATTTAGGTAACATATACAAATTAGCAACTGGGATCATGCATAATCATTCTCTAGCTGTTCCTTCAAAATTACACTAGGAATTGCACATGTGAGGGCTTTATATATGTGCATGCACAGCTTTGCATGCTTCTTATAGATATTGCATATACTTTACACTATAATCTACAGTTTGATTTGATTATCTTGGGTCTAACAGGTGATAGTGAATAAAAGATGTTTAGAAAGACTGTAGTGAATTCATCTACAGGTTCATGGAATGTGAGAGTCTTAAGTAAATCCCAATTGACTAGTTCCATAAAATCAAACAACACTGCTGGTGACTCTCTTTTTACCAATTCTGTAGGTTCAAAATGGAATTCGTTACCTAGCAACATAACAAAGATTACATCACTGCCTCTCTTCAAACAAAATATTAAACTCCACTTCCAAAATCACTGGCTCTGCTCCTGTAGTAAACCTGATTAACTTCCCAATACTTCAACTCTACTTATAACTACCTCTTCTCCTTGTTTGACTCTACTCTACACTTGGCATTCTTCTCTTCCCCCCTCACTGTCTTCCAATTTGCTTCCTTGCCTGTTACTGTCCTAACTTCCTCCCTTTTCATAATCTAATCCCTATTATTTTTTTTTTATTCTTTACCTTCCTCGTGATCCATATCTGACATGTATTTTTGTATTCTCTGTATAACATTTAATATCTTTTTTCCCTAGACTATAACTGTGAGTGGTAGTAATTAATTTATGCACCTTTAATTTTAAAGCGTATAGCTTCTTAGTTTCTTGTAACTGTGTATGATAGTAATTAACTCTTGTAGTAATAATCTTATATTGTTGAGTTTGTTATTATTGTTTTCACTAACATTTATACTAATATTTTTATTTTTACTGATGATTTGTCTCTATGTACTTATTTCTGTGGAGCTTTTTTCCCCGGGCCTCTACTGAAAATGGAAATTTCTCCAGCTTGACTAGCCCGGTCAACAAATGTAAAATAAATAAATAAATAAAATAAATTGTATTGTTTTTTGTATTGATAAAGGTAATTTTATTGAAGGTGGCTAATCCAAGTGCACACTCAATGATGCAGCAGGTCTGCAACTAGACAAATGTGTTTGACATTTCAACCATGCTCTGTGGGTTACTTAACAAAATCGTGGGCCATGGCTCCAGAGCATATCTTGTATCACCAAAAAGATGTCCCTGTAGAAAATCACCCCACATAAATTGCTGGTATTGGTGAGATGTGTGCCAGATGTGGCGATTGTGGGAACTGCATGGATGATACCCAGAAACACAGGAAATAAAATACTGTGCATTGCACATCTCCTGGCAGTCGATGGACAACACTTATGGTTGATATACTGGTGTCCATATGGATCACACAAGGTCTTGATGGAAATGATGGTGCAGTTAAATCTGCTATGTCATAGAACACTCACATAGTGACATTTCTCACATTTGTGGGCTGTGAGACCACATATGCTTCTCTACATGCTGCAGCATAACATCAAGGAAGTGCTGTAGTATGTGTGGAGCAGGTGCCTGTGAAACACTTACCATGTCTCTTGATGGCTTGTTGGATACTGGAAGGTCCCTGTAAGCAATGATGAGCAATACTCACATACTTTAATTTCCACTGTTACTGGTATTCCATACATCCCATTTGATTCCATTTGAAGATGGCATGTCTACAAGCTTCCTTATGGTGTCTCTGTCCACATGATAGCATTCAACTATATATCTGTTGTGGTGGTGATGGTAGGTTAGACATAGAGCCATCAGCAATATGGAGGGTAATGATGTACAATGTCATAGACACTGGCTGTGACAACAACCCAAACAAATGCTGTCTAGATAGTATTTATGATACTGTTAGCATGTTAATTGCAGTCTTTCATCTGTTCACCATGAAGTGATGGTGCACAAACTTGATACCAGAAGTGTCTCATCTTGCATTTTTATACATTTCTGAATTTTGTTGTCATGTCTTTAAAATTAAGTCTCATCTCTTTGTCCAAGGCCTTTTCTAGTTTTCCACACAATTATGACACTCTGTGTCACATTTATTTATTTATTTGTATTTGTTAGCCCTGCATTCTGACTGGGCAGAAACCATTTTCTTGAACAGCCAGGTGAAAATCTCACACAGTTTTAGAGACAGTTCAGCATATAGGGTATAAACTACGTTACATGGTTATGATACTTAAAATTAGCAGAGCAAACAATTTTTTTCTTTCTTATATGATGCCCATGTAACGACACTTTATTACACACATATATACATGTGTGTGTATGTGTGTGTGTGTGTGTGTGTGTGTGTGTGTGTGTGTATACTATATATATATATATATATATATATATATATATATATATATATATACTGTAAATATATATATATATATATATATATATATATATATATATATTTCATTTTTTTTCTAAACTTGTACAGTGGGTGCAACAATTAATAGCTATTTAAGAACTCACAGTTTCAGGCATCTCAAACTATGACTTGACCAAAACCTAAACTGAACAAAAACAACTAATAATGCAGCAATTTATTTTCTAGGCTAGGAAAGCTTTCCATCTCATCTTCCTCAAAGGTGGAAGTACAACAGCTAAAGGCATTCTTTTAACGTAACTTGAATACAGGTACCTAATAACTACATCAACCTAAAAAAAAAAATCTGTCTCCTTTCAAAACCACTAGCAACCATATTTTTGGGTTATTTACCATTGTCCTTTTCTTGAACATTACTTTTATGTACTATCCAAGGATAGGTAACTTTCAGTGCAACAAGGACAGTATCATCTGATATGGTTTCCCCTCTTTAAGATTCTAAAAATAGAATATGGAAAGCTAACTACAATCATGGATCCCTTTCTAGTCATACCCCAGCTTTACAAGCACACCATTGACCACTGTTTCTACACATTAGTCCCAAGCTCTGCAAATATCTGCTAACCCTTTTTTTTTTTGTTCAAAGCTTTTTTTATTGATTTTTAAAACAATTGTTTAAACAACAAAATAGTAAACTATATACAAAATTTACAAAGGCCTCAAGCACTGTATGAAAAAAATAAAGAAAAAAGGAAGAGAAACAAAGGGAACAAGCAATATAAAAAGTAAAGAAGGGTACATTGTTCATTCATTCATACTTTCAATATGATTAATTAGTTGAAGATGTATCTAAATTCAATGACTGAATAAGAGATGAAACTTTTGTCCAAGGATTACCAGTCCATTTTCTTGGGTATATTCTTGATTCTTTAATTTTTGGTTGAAGTAGTGTCAATGGAAATAAAAGTTAAAGAATCAAGAATATCTGCCAACCTTTTTGACACAGCCCATTGCAAACATTTAATTCATTTCAATCAATCAATTTCAATTCACATTGATACAGCATAATTCTGCAAGAAAAGCCTCAAACTGTCTTTACCAAGGTCTTCAATATCTAAAACATTTCTCCCACCTACTGTGCTGTGTATAGAAGCTTTCAGACATTGTACATTCAGTCTCCTTCAAATTTTCATATTTGTACTTGCTTCATAAAAACCTGTTGAAATTGATAAACTCACAATGATTCTGTTATGAATAAGCTGCTTCTTGTAGTCCAGTACTGATTCTCCCAGCTTCCATTTACCTGCTATGTGATTTTGTGCAAGTAAGTTAACCAGACAGACTTCATAGACTGAACCTGAAAAAGTTCATTCAAATAAGTGCTCTAGCATACATAACAGATGCAAATAAATTGATAGAAAAATGTTTAGGCACATACATTTTCTGAATAAAGTGTGTTATGTAAAAATCTTGTCACTTGAAAACACCCCCAATTAATTTCTTAGGAATGTAAAGCTTGTTATTTTTTTGTAAACAATGCTTCTGCATCTTAAGTTTTCTTATTCTGTATACCGTTTTATGCTTGAGTGTTTATTCCTGAGAAAAGCTTAAAATCAGAGCATTCAAATGATTGCTCTATATTGGTAAACAGATTAAAAAATTCATCCTCCCTTTGTCATTTCTGGACTTTTTGGGTTGCTGACCATTTCCATCTCCCCTCCAGTTTATCTGCTTGCAGTTTCTGGGTTTTCCTACTTTTATTGATCCTGGACTTATTACTGTCATCATGAATGTGGAGCTGGTTCTTGTTAACTCACTGAGTGGAGTCATGGGCTTCTTGTTGCTTTGACTAGCTATGTCTGAGACTTAACTGTTTGAGATTACAACTTTATTTGAATGGAGTACACTCTGTTTTACCTGTGATCATCAGTAGTTTTTCTGTTTTCACTACCTCAGGTTGTTTTCTTTTTTTTAAAACAGCTTTATTAAAATAACACTTTATCACTTAAGACATAGGCACACATACAGTAACAGAAAAGAAAACAAATTATATTAACATTTTTTTTTCATTTACACATATATACATTGCAAATTTTCTTTTGTAATAACAACCATCTTTCAGTCCAGCATTATATAAATCACTCAGTTCTTGCCTTCTGGTAAACCTCACTCCTCCTGAACATTATTCATCATGTATTGCTCCCACAAGTTCCATTTATTTCAAAGCAATTTGCTCCTTCCCTTTTTTAAATCCTTCTTCCAGTTATTTTATCTATTTTGTAATATTCAATAATTCAAACACGGTTTAGATTTTGATTTCCATTTTCTAGTAAGAGAATTAAACTTAAGTCCACACTGTGCCTAGGCAATTCAGATCCTGTGTCAAAGCTCCCCCAGTATTTCTGATAGAGTATTCTGTATGGAATTGCTTAAATCTGCCAACTCATTACACTCCAAAAAAAAAAAAAAAAAAACATGTTCCCAGTGATTTCTTTCTTTCCCATTGCACTGCCTGCCAATATTTGCTGTCTACCTGATGAAAAATTATTGGACGTCTGCTTAGGGTATACAAATACCAATGCAAACACTTCCAAGCAAAAATCCTAAACATTCTGGACTTTGTTGCATACTTGGGAGCTGTACATATGTCCTTCTCCTGTTTTCTTCTAAATTGTGTTTCCAGTCTCCTTTCCCAGTCTTTTTTAACCTCCTCTGATTGATTCCTGTAGTTAGCATGCAGTGTTTATATGTCCTATTTATTATCCACTTTTTACCAGCAGCTTCTGTTCTAGAATCAACTAAAAATACTATCACTTCAGGTCATTCACTTAGGACTCCCATATCCCTTTCTCTTTGCCTATACTCTGATATTAATCCCTATTAGGGAACGTAGTCTCTTACCTGCAGTTTAAACTTCTTCTTGGCCTTATCCCGCTCGATTACCTTTCCCTCTCTCTTTATTTGCTCTCACTATCTTAGTTCCTTTGCCTACTATCCCAAGTAAATTCCAACCTCTTCTTGCCTATTTTCTGTATCCCTATTTGCAGTCATCCCTATTGACAAAATTTTCTTTCTCCATTCATCTGTTGGCTTAGTTTTTAGATCACTTTCTGCAACTTTGTGAGTATAATATTCTGTATTGTGGCTATTATTCGCCTTAAGGATTTGCATCCAAAATCCCACTATTTCGTTATTTCTTGAACTCCCCCTGCTTCATCATCATCCCTTTCCACTTTGAATCATAACTTTCTGCTTGTGTTATGTAAATGAGCCTTAACTGTGTAGCATACCTCTCAACCTCTTAGAATAAGAAATTTGGACAAAGCCATAAATAAAAGTGGGACAAAGGCCCCAAAATACGGATTTTTTTTAAATATTTAGAAAGTTGATAGACTAACAGATTATGCATTAGCATGAATTATCTGAAGGGTATGAAGTCTGAAACTCAAATGTCTGTGAATATTTTCTTAATTCAGCTTTAATGATTTGCCACTAATTTGACAGAAAACCATAATTTTATGAAAAATGGACCAAAAATATGAGGACAAAATCTGGACATTCTGCAAAAATCTGTACAGTTGAGAGATATGCATGTAGCTCTAAAATAGCTATTCAAATCAGGTAATCCTAAACCACTTTGTTCCACTGGGAGGATCAAGTTATCCCACTCACCTCTCATCCTCTTTCCATTCCAGATACATTCCTTGAGCTCTTTATTAATTATTGTCCACAACATTTCCTCTTATTGATAAAAATATGCTGACGTTTATATAAAACTAAAGGGATTAAAACATTTTCACTGCTTATATTTTACTATCCATATCCATAAACAACAGCTTCTAGTTTCTCAGTTTTTGTATTTTCTTTTCTTTGGTATCTTCCCACATACCCTTATCTGCCATAACAGAAGCCATTTTAACCCATACTCCTAAATACATCATGTCCCATAAATATGGGTATTACTGAACACAAGTCATACATGGATACATAATTTACAGCAATAGACTTTGTTTTATCTTCATTCATTTTAAATCCTGAAAAGACTTGAAACTGTTTCAAAATAGTCCACAACACGGATATGTCATTTTCTAGATTTACCAAATGCAAAATAATGTCATCAGCAAATAAAACCGAATTTTCTTCATTACCATACCAATTATAGCCTTGAATTTCTGATTCTCTTATTTTCTTTGCCTGTGACTCTAAATAAAAAAGCAAATAACAAAGGGAAAGAGGACATCCCTTCCTTGTTACTCTGTCCAAACACAAGTCATTAAACAGGAACCTTTGCACTTTAATTGTTGCCTCTGACATTTATAGATCTGTCTAATTAACCTTATTGTTGTAACAGTGAATACAAATGCTTCCACTATTCTACTCATAAAATCCAAGTTTGCTCTGTTGAATACTTTCTCTGCATCAAAACACACCAAGAACCAAGTATTGTCTTAAATTCTGCTTTTCTCTGAATTATCATTGTTCTATTAATGTTATCAAAGGTTTCCCCTCCATAAAACCACTTTGATCCATATCTATCAATTTTGGCAACACCTTTGTCATTCTTAATATCTTGTATAGGCATAAACATGTTATAATCATGGTTTAAAATTGAAATGGGTCTATATGAGGCTGGGACTGAACAGGTCTTTAGCATCTTTGGGTAATACAGCCATCACAGCTTTCTTCCAATATGCTGATTCTTCCTCTTCTTTGAAAAAACAATAAGCAAAATCTTACAGATATTTATCACTTTCTTCCCTCATAACTTCTAAACTTCTACAGAAATACCACCTATTCCTGGAGACTTCCCTGCAGATTGATTATACATCTCCATTTTTTTCTCATCTCCTCCTATCTTAACTATTAGTTGTTGAGCTTCATCTTCCTCTAATCTTGGCATAATTAAGTCTACCATAAATATTTCCATTGTGCTCTTTTTCTGTTTCTATATTTCACAGCTTTATAACATTTTAACAAAATTTCCAAAATATTTCCAATACCTCTATAGGGTTGGTTTTCTTGTCATGGCTCCCTTTCTACCTTCTGTTGCCTAAGTTGCTGTGTTAAAAGTTTTTATGCTCTGGATTTCTTATCAAAAACAGTTGTTTAACAACAATTTTTCTAAACTTATGCATTATATCCAAATACTCCATTACTTTCTTTTTAAAACTCTGTTGTTGTGCCTCAGCTTATGTGAGATTCCTCGTATTCTGTAATACTTTAACCTTTCTCAACCTCTCTAAATAATTCCTATTACTTCTTAACCATACCTCTATATCTTTTATTTCTACCCTATTTTTAACCTGCATTTTCATTTTATCCCACTCACTTGCTATTCCTTCTAATGAAATGCCTATCTTCCCTAATACCTTACAAATAATTTCCACTACCCATTCCTTAAATTCCTCTGATTTTAACAGGTTGATGGGAAAGCACCAGTGTGTCATTTTTACTTCATTACCCTGCATTTTTATCTTAGTTTTTATCTGTACGTGATCTGAAATAGTTATTAGATGTCTGCTGAAACATTCAATTAAATGCACATGTTCCCATGAAATATAATTTCTTTTCAATCTAGCCCAGGTATGGTACCTTTGGGGAATAAAATAAATTCTGTATAAGTTCCTACTACTGAATTCATGTCTGCCATACCCAATAGTTTCTTAATTTTTTTCAGAGATCTACCCTCTTTTGTTATATTTTCCCTTCTAAGTTCCATTGATGCATCCTCACTGCTGCAAACCAATTCCATTTCATTTCTTTCCAAATGTGTTTATGGCAGTATTGCTATTTATACTGCATTTGTAAATATAATTCAATAGTCTTTCCTTTTGGTCTATGATAATATGGATAGTGTAGTCATTATGATAAAAACTATTTTTTCCCACTTATCATACATGACAGTTTTTTTGACTGTGTATTACCAGTTTTTGTCTTACATGTTAATTGAACTGTTACCCATTCATAAGACAAACTGCATGAGAATTAAATGATCTAAACCTGTTCTGTGACATGGACAAAATTTGTTGGCGAGACAGAGATGTGTCTCAGAGATTACCCCTTCTGTGGAACATGCTTCATTTTCATGTAAAGCAGAGCTCTTCCCTGACCCTGTTCAAATGCACTTTGTATCAATGGATGGGGAGTTGTAAATTCACTCCTGGGGTGGTAACATGTGCCTTATTGACAGGAGCAGTCTATAAAATACTCAAAGACATGGGCACATACCAAAGCCATCCCCTAGCACTTAAGGATTGAAAATTGGGTAAAACCCAGCTAATAATGGCTAGGCTTGTAAGGGTTATTGAGGTGTTAGCCTAGTAATCTCCTATGAACCTATAATGTTTGGCAGGCCTATCTTTTAATACAGTAATTTATTCTGATCTCCAATTGAAACTATGTCACATTTCTCAAGATTTTTTACTTTAATGAAAACTCTCAAACAAAAAAACTAAATACATTTTCAAAACACCCCACTCCCTATTAACTTAGAACAAATACACAAAACTATGCACATTTTTAACAAATGAAGTTTATAGGAACAATTGCTCCAAATAAACAATTGCAGCCATAGACATAATCAAATTTAAAATTAAGGCTGCCCACGCTAAAGAACACATTACAGCCTGTGCTCCCACTTACACTGATTGCTATTTGTTTTTTTTATTATCTCTTTTCTCCTCATGTATGTGAAAAACAGCTTGTAGGCTTTCAGAAAATATAAACTTTTAGCCTTAAAAAACTGCACTTGCTACCTTGAAGAAAAAATTAAATGTTGCAGTGTTCTGTTAAATGCATTAAAGTATTAAATAGTAAACTATCTTTCATAATTAGCCATAATTC
>NC_056729.1:1368548343-1368598343 GCF_019279795.1 Protopterus annectens
ACTGATTACAGGTGCATTTTATTTAAATGTCCTATTACCAGCTGTGAAGGCTGCCAGCCTAGCTAGATAGGATTTTGTAGATAATTCTGTCATTTGTAAATATTAATGTAAGCCACATGCTTGTTCTCTTAAATCTAAGAAAATTATGGTAAATGTTGAACTTCAAAAATGTGACCACATCACACTCTGATGGAGGAAAGCTGGTAAGTCAAGCATCGTATAATTGATCTCAAAACTTGGAGCTGAGATGTTTGAATGGAGGAATTTTTCCTATTGTTTTGAGACCAGAGTTAATGGCTAGAATTTACATGTATAGTGTCTTTTATTGCTCTGGTTTCCTGACCAACTGCAAGATCAAAAGGGATGTTACACTCTGAGTTTCTGTTAGCCTGGGAAACAGAGAATAATGATGTAATCTGAAATGTCAGTGCTACTGTGTTATCAATTTAAGGACAGAGAGAGAGAGAGAATCATAGCATTTTGCATTTGTCTTTAGAACATCCAACTCACCAGCACTCTGCCTGTGTCTGTATGTAATTAGGATATTAAACTTTAGTGTCTCTCTTAGAAATAGCTAGGAAATAGGAAGATTAGACTAGTTGTTTTCTGTATTGATGTCAGAACTATTCTACTGATTATTTTAAGCATTTCTATGTGATCTCTGAACTCTTGACTACCACTGTGTAGTAAGAAGTATTGTCTTGTGTTTTATTATTTATTATTAAATATTTTTAAACCTTTTAATTGTGGCTGTTTTGTGTAGAGATAATTTAAGCTCTAGAGTACATTGCATGTATATAGTGATACTGTACAAAGCCACTCTAATAGTTTTGCTGCTTAGTCACTTACCGTTTGGATAATAATAATGCACAGTAATAATTGGACACCCCTTGGTAAGGGTCTCATTAGTAGCTGATATTAGTGGTTGGTAGTGATGATTACTACCTTATAGCCTGGCAGGAAGGGGCATAGCTGGAGAACCTGTGCCAGCCTTCCCCAGGAGTGTCTGTGTGTTTGTATATAGCTCATATCTTAAAGAGTGTATGTGTGTCAGCTACTTGGGCAGGGACATGAAGCACTGGTTGGACAGAGAGGGTGGAGATTTTAGCTTGACCACTAGGCTGAGATCTGTACCCTATAGCTGTGTCAGTGGGGAGTCTTATTGGGGATCTGGAGAGAAAGGGAGAAACCAGCCCCAGACTGACTGTGATTTCTGTGTGCTTTTAAGGGAAATTTTACTTTATTGTCTGTGCATTTGTTATCCTTCCCAATATGGATGCCCCTCACCGGTGTTAGTGGTAAAGATTGAGGCTCCTTGATTACTGGGCCAGTGCACGGGGATCACACCAGCCAAACAAAATGCAGAACAATGTACATTTCTCATTTCTTTTATGTTTTCAGTTTCTGAGGGAGTACAGGGGAACAGTTTGGCCTTTCATAGGTACTTGGGATGTTTTTCAGATACAGGAACAAGCATATGCTGGAGATAGTATACCTGCATATAGTTTGTGTACAAGCAAAATGATGTATTAGTACTTTGTTGCTAGTAAATATTACCTCTCCTGTGGCTAATACCCTTTCTGACAAAGATGTATTATACATGCAGGCTTCTTTGTTGTATCACCCACCCAACATGTGTGAGGTGCCTGTGATGTCAGGGTAGCGATCATGTACCTGCCTTCACTTGTCCCTCTTGCATGCCATGTGCCATACCGTATCCCACACATGTAGTTTTGTCCCCCTCCATTCTCCATTGTTATGTCTATTGTTATAGGCCTGCCATTCATACAAGTTCCACCAGTCTGATTCAGTGGCAGCTGGTGACAACAAATCAAAGGGGGGCTGCAGGAGACAGGTGAATGGGTGGGGTCAATGGAAAGAGGTGTGGTCAACTAGAACGGGGAGGAGCTATGCTCAAAACCACAAAAACTGTAACTTTAATTAAATATGCTGCCCTGGGAGCCAAACCATCATTATGAGAGTTCACTCAAGACAAAATGAAGTGTAGAAGAAAAAAAATATTTCAATGCATTGGCTGCATGACAGCTTACTTAATATCTAGATGGAAACAAAAAGGTTGTGAGGCATGAAAAAATAAATTACTTTTTAAATACATTACTGGAATGCCAGTCAAAATCAAGTATAAGAAAAACAAGCAGCACTCAACTCAAACCACTTCTCCTTGCACTGCATTTCTAATTATAATTTATATTCAGCTTTATTAAAGTACCAAGTAACATGCTGAAAGTAGCAATCTCTGTGATACCCCCACTTGTAAAAATGTTTTTTATCCAAAAAAGACCTGCTGCCTGACAGCTATCTACTTGTTTCATGGGGAAAACGTGATCAAAGTAAAAAATGAAAAGCAAACAAGAAACAAGCTCAAGATACATTGCTTAAAGGATTACTGTACAGGTGATGGACCACACATGATAGATTGGCATTCTGTTTGGTTTACAGCCAGTAAAGCCTGCCAAGATGACTGCAAGTCTCCAACAAATGTAATGAATGTCTTAAAATAATGTAATCCTGTCCTTTATTACAAATACTGTCATATGCATTTCACTACCTAAGGCTTATACATTATCTAGTTATGTAAGTATTCTCTGCATGGCAACAACAGAAAGGCTTTCAATGTTGGCAATTCTTTAACAGTATGCTTATTAAAGCTTACTTGCATCTTACAATCTCAGACAAGCTTACTTGATGGTCATTAAAGTATTGCTACTTAAACACAGAGCAACAGGCACTTTCTGAGTAATAATAAGCATAAATCAACAGTATAAAAATATGACAGAAACCAGAACATTCTGCAAAATCAAGGACAGAATAAAAGTAGCACTTGTGTCTACCTTGGATGGGGGATACTCTGCACATTTACACTGCATAACTGCTCCTTGCCTTGCTTGGACACATCCAGAGTCACTACATGGGGGAGTGGGATGCAGCAAGTATGTCACAATTTGAAATGTCTCTTGCTGACTGTGATGGCCCTGACACATTTTTCATACCTCTCAACCTCTGAACAAGAAATATGGACAGAGCCATACATAGAAGTGGGACAAAGGCCCAAAAATAAGGATAGTTTTTAAATATTGCTTTTATAAACTTGGAAAAATAATAGAATAGTAGGTCGTGCATTAGTATGAATTTTCTGAAAGGCATGATATCTGAAACTCAAATGTCTGTCATTATTTTCTAATGTCAGTCTTTAATGATTTGCCACTAATCTGCCAAAAAAAACACAATTTTATGAAAAATGGACCAAAAATGGGATGCAAAAATATAAAATATCCACACTATACAGCTGGGAACCTGTCAAAGAAGGGACACTTTTTTTAATATTAGTACTGCTAACTTGAGCAGTGACAAAATAAAAGAATCTACATGCATTTCTGAAATAAAAGTAATCTATAACTCTGATTATTACAGTTATTTCTTAATTGTAAGCCCTCCATGTTTTCTTCTAAAATTGCCATTTTGAGGCAAGATTATTAGGGGAAGAGCAACATTTTGAGCCAAAACTGGGGACAGTTGAGAGATTTGGATATGCCTAATTCTATAAAGAAATTTATTTGCATGTACCTCTGAACCTGTTAATGCAGGAAATCTGGACAAGGCCAAATATACTGGGGGAACATATCAACAGTGCTATAAATTGTTGCATAAACTGAGACAATTGATAGAAAAACAGATCTTGCTTTAGCGTGCATTTTTCTGAAGGTTATGAAATCTGAAACTCAGTGTCTGTCATTATTTAGTGACTGAATTCCTAAATTATTTGCCAGAAAACCGCACATTTTATGAGGAGCAAACCAAAAATAAGAAGCAAAAATCTATTCATTGTGTGAAAATCTGGACAGTTGAGAGGTATAGTTCAGCCGAGGCTGTCTTTGAGTTTGCCGCCCTTTCCCCTCACAAAATCATGGTCAAATGGAGCCTCCCCCCTGCAGCCATTCCAATGAACCATTACTTGGCTATTTCACTCCATTTACCATAAACACTAATGTGCATACTGCTTTACTTTTACGATAATTTGGACTTCATTTGAAAGTTTTATTTTGCATTTTACAGCACAAACACTAAGACATCTGCTAAAAAAAGCAATGCAATCGCACAATGAAAACAGACTTAGCATTAAAACTTCTCTGCCCTTGAAACTCACATTCAGTGAAACAGCATTGAAACCCACATTCAAAGAAAATACATTTTGCCAGAGGCAGATAAAGATTAACTTTGGGCTCTTTTCAAATCATAGGCCCCTTGCACACTAAACATACACACGTGGTCTTTGATACACCTTCCTGATTGTATTAAATTATATTCCTTGTACAATATAGTACAGTTGTTATAGGGCATTTTAAATTTGTTTTGAATATTTTCCAGTAAACAATGAAACATAATGCATGCACCAATAATGACAACATTGCCCAATTCAGAACATTTTTCCAGTAAACAATGAAACAATCTGCATTCAAACTGGAACCTTAGTTTGAGAGACAGCCTTACAGAACTATCTGCAAGTATATAGAGCTGAGTATATTTTTCTGTATTATTCTGTATTATAGAGCTAAATTGTTTGCTTAGATATCTGTTGTCTTACTGCTCTGCAAATATATAGAGAGCAGTATATATTTTTTGGCTTTATAATTTGCACATTCCTCCCATCTGTGTTGAAACTGTCCCCCCCCCCCACCCGTGTTCTTGGTTGTAGTTTAAATTTGGTGGCTTTTGCAGTGCCCACCTCACTGTAGATTTGATCTAAGACACTCCCCCAGGCCCATCTCTTCACCGCATTCTACCTAATAAACCCTGTCTGCACTTGCTTTTAGTCCTTTTTAATTTAATTACATTTTTTCAAACTGTGTGTGGACTAATATTGCTACATATTCAAGTGTGCCAGCTTGCACTGCATGAGAATTGTATTTACTACTGCTTTTGCTACTTTTCTGAAAAAAAATTCATCTGCTTTTACTGTACTTGTGTTTCTTCCTACTTTATTTTGCTTATCTTAAAAGTACTCAATTGTATTTATTACTGCTTGGTGTAACTCATTCTAAGCCTTTTAGTTTAAACACTTGGGCTTCAGACCAGTTGTTTTACATTAAGAGGGTTTGTGGTCTGCACTGTAGTGGCAGAACAGGTAGCTTACATCCTTCTAAGTTGGGAACTGCTGATTGAGGGCTCAGTGCCTGTTATTCTAAAAGTGTATTAATTCTGGTTTAAGCACTTGGGCTTTCAGGCCAGTTATTTTACATTAAGAGGGTTCGTGGTCTGCACTCTTGTGGGAGGAGAGGCTGGACTCTGCCCTTCTGAGAATTTCTGGTTAAAGGTTTATAGTGTCTGCATATTTGAACTGTTTCTTACTGAAATTGGTACACCTTGTTTGCTGTAGCATAGACTAGATCCAGGCCTGCTGAATCTAGCTTTGTTTGTATGCTTGTTGTTTGTTTGCTTGTTATTTCCCTGGAACGCTAATTCCACCTAAAACGTGGCTTCTCAGCGCTTCTGTGGATCCCTAGTGATATCTGCATTGCTTACTGTACTTATTTCCTTGTTTCACTTGAAAGAAAGTTACTGTTTGTCATTTTTGCATTTAAGTTACCTGTAACACATTGCACTTAAGTTACCTGGCACTTGCTCACTAAAGCAATTATATAAGTCAGCACTAAAAATTAAAAGCACTACACCCTCACTCCCCATTGGCCCTTGTTTTCAATTATAAAGGAATTCCCAATATTATTCTAGCATGTCCAAAGGTCAGTTGTCAATCTCCTCTCCAGTCCAGCTGGTGAATCTGGGAATCTTGAGGCAATGTTACAACTGCCTCATGTACACAGACAAACCTCTCCTCCTCCCAACAAATTCCAACACATGTGAGAGATGCAACCATATAGCCAAACTGGAGGCTAAGCTCTCTCAACTCAGTACTGGCATAACCAGTCAAGAGGAGAAGGAAACCACACTCACTACAATTCCAGTCTCACGTAGACCTACCATGACAGCAAACCAAACACATAATCACACATAAACATACTCGGAGGCTCTAAACAAAGATCTGCCTAAGCAGCAGAGACCTCCAAAGCAGACACCCAAGCAACCACTACCCCAAAACAAAACACGTGCAACACATATCTCACAAAGCCAGTGTGCCGAACAGTCACAGCCCTTAAGGCTAAACAACACACCTGATACACTTGTAATAGGTGACTCTATCATCAGGCACACTGATGTCCCGCTCACCAGGCTGAACAAGGAGAAGGTCACGGTGAGCAGCCTGTCGGGCGCTAGGATCCGCCACATAACACAAGCACTCAGGTCACTCCAAGGCAAGTACAAATATGACTCAGTCATTGTCCATGCTGGTGTGAATGACCTGAGATGTACCTCCCTGGACTACATGAAAAGAGACATAGAGGAGCTCTCTGAGCATGTAGCCCAGGACAGTATGACCCTGACCTTGAGTAGCATCTTACCCTCACCAAGAATGATGCCACAATATGAAGACAAGATGATCAATTTCAACAATTGGCTTAAGTACTGGTGTCATTCAAAGGGGATCCAATGCCTGTCAGCCTGGGATGATATGCTCGACAAGCCACGATGCTTCGCTAGGGATGGCTTGCACCTGTCACCCCTGGGCTTTCGGATATTGGCAAAGGCTCTTGCTACCCCCATAGTGCCTTTTTTAGGCAAGGCTCAAAAGACAAACCCACCTCCATAGGTATCACAAGGGATAAGAAACTAAGAGTAATGCTACTCAACGCCAGAAGTCTAAACCTCAAGATGCATGCACTCAAAACTCTCCTTAGCATGGAGAACATTGATATCTGTCTAGTAACAGAAACCTGGTTCAGGGCTCCCAAGAGCACCCCAGCACTACCAGGTTATACCTCATACCATGCTTTTCGGTCCCAAAACTTGGACCGAACCACAAAAGGAGGGGGAGTATCGATATTCATCAAAGATATCCACACCTCCAGGTTGGTGGCAAAGCACGAAGCATCAAAGACTATCCATGTGCAACTAACAGTGGGTAAAACTGCCTTCCAGTTTATAGCCTGCTATAGACCACCCTCCCAAAACCAGGAACCCCACTCGGCCTTCCTGAGAACACTGGAAAATATGAAGGTCTCTCCAAACACCATTATATTGGGCGACTTCAACTACCCAAACATAGACTGGGAGCATTACTCTAGCTCCAACACCCTAGCCCAAAGGTTCCTAAAATTCATAAACTCAAATGCTATAGAACAACTTGTTACCACTCCCACAAGAGGGGAAAACATACTGGACCTGATCATCACCAACATGGGGACTCTATTCTCCAGACCAGAAGTGTATCCCTCACTGGTAAGATCAGACCATAAACTGATCTCACTGGATATTCACATCCCGACCCCACCCCCTGCCCAGAAAACCACAGTGAAAAACTTCTCTAAAGCAAATTTCACACTCCTCAAAACCGAGGTGGAATCCTTCAAAGCCCCCGGGCCTGTGGAAAATATGGCCCAGACCGCAGAATCCTTTATAAATGCATTCTATGAACACCTTCAGGAATGCATGGATCATGCAATCCCTAATAAAACCAAGACCCAATCCTCCAAAGGCAGATGTCCTGTCTGGTGGACCCCAGCCATAAACAAACTATACAATAGAAGGAGGAAACTACTACATGATAGAGCAAAATCCCAAAAGGGAAGGAATCTCTGATCAGTATTAGCAAAAACTAAGGGCACTCATAAAATCGTCTAAGGCCAGCTTCGAGAGAAAATTGCACAGGACACTAAGGATAATCACAAGGCTTTCTTTAGTTATGTTAGGAACCTGGGTGGGAATTCCCAGATATGCTCAGAATTAGTCCAAAATGACAAAAAATACACCGAACCCACAAACATTGCCAACATCCTAGCTGACAGGTTCAGCGCAAACTCCCCTCCCCACCAAAAGGGAAAATATCTATCCCAGCAGAGCGCTGCCCCCCTGACATCTCAGATGATCAGGTAAGAGCCGCCCTCTCCAAAGCAAAAAACACAGCATCAGTGGGACCAGATGGTGTCCCAGGCTGCGTCCTACATGAACTCCAAGAAGAGCTAAACCCAAACATAAAACTACTGTTCAGTCTCAGCCTTACTACAGGATATGTACCCAAAGAGTGGCGAACAGCAACAGTGGTCCCTCTCCACAAAGGTGGTGCCTCAACGGACCATGGAAACTATCACCCCATAAGCCTGACTAGCTTGGTCTGCAAAGCTATGGAAAGGATCATCATGGACCTCATAAATAAAGATATTGGGGACCTACAGACACTGGATCCTACCCAGTTCGGCTTTGTTAAGGGCAGATCCTGCCTCTTAAACCTGGTCGACTTCTTTGAAACAGTCACCAAGGCCATTGAAGAAGGGAAGGTGGTCCACACAGCCTACCTGGACCTTGCAAAAGCCTTCGATACAATACCCCACTCAGGCATTATAGATAAGTTCACCAGCTTAAATATAAACCCCTATGTCACTAGATGGGTTGCAAACTGGCTCAAGGACAGAACCCACATGGTTAGAATTGTTGGAGCCATGTCAGACTCCAAACCAGTTACAAGTGGCATCCCACAAGGCTCAGTCCTGGGACCTCTCTTGTTCGGTATATATTTCTCGGAGGTACAGGCCAACACAAAAGGACTGTGGCTGACCAAGTTCGCAGATGACTGCAAACTGGGTGCCATAATCGACTCTCCAGCCGGCACAAGCATCCTCCAAAAGGGCCTCATAGAAACAGACGGCTGGTGCCAGAGCCATGGCCTCAAGCTAAACGCCAAAAAGTGTATAGTCATCCCCTTTGGCAAAAACAAAGTGCCCACAAATTACCACATAGGTGGTAATCCATTAAGTACAGAAGAAGTAATTAGGGACCTGGGGACCCAAGTTGATAGCAATCTCTCATTCGACAACCACGTGGCCAAAGTGGTTAGAGAAACATTTTATATAGCCCACCTAATCATGAAGGGATTCACATCTAGATTAGGGGAGGTCATCGTGTCTCTTTACTCATCCCTAATCAGGCCCATAATCGAGTACAATGCCCCTTTTGGGATGTACCTTATCAAACACCTGCAGCAACTGGAAAGACCCCAAAAGTACCTCACCAAGACAATCAAAGGGCTCAAACAGATGCCATATGCTGCCCAGTTAAAGAAACTCCAGCTCTACTCAGTGGCATACCGCCTGCTCAGAGGTGACCTGTGCCTGACGTATACACGCTACACACTCGAGAGACTTGAACCTCAGCACTGAAATAAATAGGACATGCTGGAGGGACAGATTCATGACCCAGAGGCTCCCTTCACTCTGGAATAAAATCCCAGTCCAGGTTAGGCAGAATCCCTCATTGACTCTCTTCAAGAGGAATCTTGATGAGTGGATGGGAGATCGTAGGTTTACCCCGGGTATCACTTCTGTGTCACTGTTAGACAGAGGCACAGTATACTAACCTCGAAAAAGGGCATAGCAAAATTAATTTAAAATGGGTGGCGAAAGCCAAACATACTTTGGCTAGGCTTATAAATGCCCTAGGGCAGATAGCCTAGTATGAACCTATGAACCTATGAACAAAATGCATGCACCAATAATGACAAAATTGCCCAATTCAGAACATTTCTATCATAAAAGTCTACTCAAACTTCTACAGTCCACCAGTATCAGTAAATATGCACAATCTCTGAAGTAAAAGTCATCTAAATAATTCCACATTAAAGAAATCTGTAACTAATGAAGAGGTTGCTGCTAGCAAACAACTTTATATTTCATTGTTTCATCTACAAATAAAGTGCCTGTTGCCCTTGAAGAACAAATTGCCTAAGTTGCACTAAAAAAATGATAAGCTAGTAATATTGCAATAGGGAATTGATGGCAAACTGATAACAGGTTCATAGTTACTAGGTATCTTCACCAAAAAATACTGCAGCATCCACCCCCTTTACAATACAGTACAGTATGAGCAATGCATCTACCAACTGTGGGAGTAGAACCCACAGCCTTCTACATCAAAAGTACATACACTACCTATTGTGCTATTAACAACACAAGCAGTCTTGGCATAAGCAACACTAAACTTTTGTTCCCCTGCAGCTCTCAGCTTCTTGTAAAATCTACTTAACACTCAGCTGCATCTCTGAACTTTGCAGAGCAACAAATCTGGAAAAATACAAAATTTGGGGGGGGGGGGGCAAAAGACCAAAAAATAGGGACACATTTTAAACATTGCTTGTATAATGTTGGAAAGTTGTTAGAATAAAATGCTGTGTTACCACCATACATTTCACTGCCAAGTATTGAACCCAGGACCCTGTGCAAAAGAGTCAGAACAACATACCACTATGCCAAGTAATGTTTTTTTTAGAAAAGAAGACTGAAACTTAAATGGCTACCATTTAGTGAATTCAGTTCTCACCATAGCTGTCAACATCTTAGCACAAACACCTGAACAAAGCCAATAATGGGGGAATACAGCTCCCAAACATATTCAGTGAGCTCATTTATCACCAAAGCACTCAACCTTGGCACAAAAAAATTGGCCAAAGCCAATAATGGGGGAATACAGTCCAAAAATAGGGACAAATATCCATTGAGGACACCAGAGCAAATCCACATAAACACAGGTAGAACATGCAGACAACACACAGAAGGGAGCCCAACTAAGAATCAAACCATATAACTTGTAGCTGTCAGACAACAATGCTACCACTGCACTACTGGCTGCGTTAAGTAACAAAAATACAGAAACCACAGATTTTATGAGGAACAGAACAGAACAAATATGAGGCAAAAATCTTCAATTGTTTTACAAATTGTGGTGGGTAGGGAATTCAGGCTCTTGTCATAGGGTTCAAGCCTTATTCTCTACCCACCACCATGTAGCAACTGGGGGATTTACACACACACACACACACACACACACACACACATGATGAGCTTAAATATTGAAACGCCACATCTTGTAACATCACTGATAGGATAATTAATTAATTGTTAAAATCTCGTGCATTAAAATTAAAACAGCAACAACTAAAATCAACTGGATGCCATTCATTACTACAACTTAACCTGAATGTCAAATTTTCGAAAACATACATACTCTGAACATTTTAATACACAAAAAGAAATGTGTTGTATATATATATATATATATATATATATATATATACATATATATATATATATGGTTCCCCTTCATATGACTTCTTTAGCTATGTTAAGAATCTAAGTGGCCAATCGCAGATATGCACTGAACTAGTGCAAAATAGCACAAAATATACTGAACCTACTGATATTGCCAACATTCTGGCAGATAGAGTCAGTGCAAACTTCACCCCCCTCTCACCTCCAAAAGGGCCCACAACAATACCGGAAAAGTGTAGTGTCCCAAAAATCACAGATGTACAGGTGAAAACAGCCTTTTCAAAAGCCAAAACCACAGCATCAATGAGACCAGATGGTGTCCTAGGCTGTGTCTTGCACGAACCACAGAACAAACTAACCCCCACCACCTAAACACGCTGTTCAACCTCAGCCTCTCCACAGGCTACGTGCCCATAGAATGGCGTACAGCAACGGTTATTCCTCTCCACAAAGGAGGGGCCACAACTGACCCTGGTAACTACTGCCCCATAAGCCTGACTAGCCTGGTCTGCAAGGCTATGGAGCACATCATCATGGAACTCATTAACAAAGACATTGGAAACCTCCAAACACTTGACCCGTCACAGTCCGGCTTTGTTAAGGGCAGATCATGTCTACTAAACCTGGTTGACTTCTTCGAGACAGTCGCCAAGGCCATAGATGAGGGAAAGGTGGTTCACACAGCCTACCTTGACCGCGCCAAGGCTTTCAACACCATTCCCCACTCGGGTATTACAGAAAAACTCACCAGCCTAAACATAAACCCCTATGTCACGAGATGGGTTGCCAGCTGGCTTACAGACAGACCTCACATGGTAAGAATAGTGGGCTCCAGGTCCGACTCTAAACCAGTTACAAGTGGTGTCCCACAAAGCTTGGTCATGGAACCCCTACTGTTCTGCATATACTTCTCAGAAGTACAGGAAAACACAGGAGGACTATGGCTAACCATGTTCGCCGATGACTACAAACTGGGAGTCATAATTGACTCTCCGGCTGACACAGACATCTTCCAAAAGGGCCTTACTGAGACAGGCACCTGGTGTCAAAGTCATGGCCTCAAGCTAAATGCCAAAAAATGCATAGTCAAAAGAAAACACCCACGAATTACCACATAGGTGGCAGCCCCCTTAATACAGAAGAGGTAATAAGAGATCTGTGGACCCAGGTAGATAGTAATCTCTCCTTTGACAATCATATTGCCAAAGTAGTTAGGAAATCCTTCTATGTGGCCCATCTAATTACTAAAGGGTTTGCGTCTAGAAATAAAGAGATTATAGTGCCCCTCTACTCATCACTCATTAGACCCATCATAGAGTACAATGCCTCATTTGGGATGTACCTCACAAGACACTTCCAACAGCTGGAAAGACCACAAAAGTACCTCACCAAGAGGATTACTGGTCTCAAACATATGTCCTATGCAGCCCGAATGAAAAAACTCTGGCTGTACTCAGTGGCATATCACTTACTCAGAGGTGATCTCTGCCTGACTTACAAAGCCATGTCCAACTCAGAATTGATGGACATGCTCCACCTAAAGAAATCCAAGTCACTGCGAGCCACACGGTCTAGTGAGCTAAACCTTGCCACAACAATAAATAGAACATGCTGGAGGGATAGATTCCTGTCACAGAGACTCCCCATGCTTTGGAACAAAATTCCAAATTAAGTCAGGCAGAGCCCCTCACTAACACTCTTCATGAAAAACCTTGACGAGTGGATGGGTAATAGAAAATACACCCCTGGGATCACTTCATTGGCTCTGCTTGACAGAGGATCAGTTAATTAATCAATGGGGCAGCGAAAGCCGACACACTCTGGCTAGGTGTATAAATGCCCTCAGGCAGATAGCCTAGTACCTACCTATGAACCTATGAACCTATAACATAAGCCTGAAACTCATAAGCCTGAAAACAGAAGCCTGAAAAGTCAAAAGTCTGAAACTCAAAAGCCTGAAAATACAAAAAATACATATATTGACTTTAAACAACAGAAACCATATTAATTTCCATTAAGTATAATATGGTTTCTGTTGTTTAAAGTCAGTATATGTATTTTTTGTGTTTTCAGGCTTTTGGGTTTCAGGCTTTTGACTTTTCAGGCTTTTGTTTTCAGGATTATGAGGTTCAGGCTTATGTTAATTCAGTCATATGAAAGGGAACCATATATATATGTCATAAAACCATAAGCTTTATGCTGTGTGGGAAATTAAAAACTCAGGAAGTATTCATCCCAGCGCCTTGCCATGTATTCCCTTTACATATGGAAATCTGATTTTAATTTTAAATAACTAGAAATGGAAACCATTTCATTAAGCCCTGGAGGGTAAGTAGCGTTGCATCTAAGCTGCCACATACGTTCACTATATTCAAGGAATAATACTATGGGGCCCCCTTATTACAAACTTGTTCTAGGGCACTAAATTTGAAATTTGTTCCGGAAACTCCATAATATGTTTACAAAGTGCATTTTGCATATTATTTCTTCTTATACCATACAAATGTTGATAAATGCATTTGTTAAAACTGTTAATAGTTTTTTTTATGTAGAAGTGTTGGCACTGCTGGAAAATAGCAACATATATCAAACATTTGCTAGCACAGTTTAGTTTTTGTTTCAAGATAATCCTACCATAACCCTGAATATAAATAGAATAATTTTCCAAAATATAGGGACATTGCATGCAGTGGCCACATTTTTTCATCCAACCTTTAATATCCCTTGGTCTATTTGTTTCCAATAAAGTCTTAAAAGACATGTCTCTTTTATACACAGTCTTGTAGGCTTGTCCCCTAGTTTACTTTTATATTGTTGGTCACTATCAAATAATACCCAGTTGTAATTGATTATTTCTTTTATTCTCCAATAGAGTGGGTTAAATGATGGTACCATTGCATTCTGAAAGGGTTTTTCTGTCGCAACCCCAGAACCTACCTCTACCTCCATTCTATTTTCGTCAACTGCCTTCCCCAATAGTGGGAAGAAGTGCCCTTCCAACCTCTTTTGATGACTTCATTAAATATATGTTCAGTGAACTGTACTGGATACCCTTGTTTTTCTAACATGTCTTTTAATGTATTCACTTCTTCTAAAAATACATCATTATCACTAACCATCCTTGCCATCCTAACTCTTTGCCCCTTCACCAAAGATCTCTTTTGGTGTATGGGGTGCCCACTATTGAAATGCACAAGAGTGTTCAAATAAGTTGGTTTTCTGTACAATGTGGAGGTGAACGAATGTTTCATCCTATCTTTACCTATAGTGATATCTAAGAAATGAATAATATATTCAAAAAATGGGTGCAGGAGTTCAAAAAAAACAAACAATTCCTGTAATGCTTCATGTGTTCCTTCCTAAAAAATGAGTATATCATCTAGGTAATACCCATAGAATTTACAGTGTCTAAATAATTCAGACCTAAACACCAAGGACGTTTCCAATTCAGCCAGTACTGCATTGACAAATAAGGGGGCGCATGCTGCCCCCATAACCACCCCTGTTTTTTGTTTAAATACTTGGCCTTTGAAAAGAATGAAACTATATTTGAGTATAAGGTACATCAGTGTCCTAGAGTGTCTCATGTTGGTGTCTGTATAAGAAATCATACATCACAATACCATCATTGTGGGGAATAACAGTAAATATATCTTTGACATCAATTGTAGCCAAGATTAACTGATCTGAATATATATTATCCTGTATTTTTTTTAAGGCAGTCCCACGAGTCCTTTAAAATATGAGGACAATTTTTTAAGACATCTTTAAGGTTTAAATCAATAAACTTGACCATAGAAAATGTCTTGGATGCTTTAGCATCCATGATGGGTCTAAGAGGGGCGGTCAATTGCGGACTTATGGATCTTAGGTATCCCAAATATCGTGGGGGTATGGGGATTATCTTGTTGCATGAAGTTTAACTCGGTAATAGTGATCTGGTTGCCTAATAATAGATCATTAAGTGTGATATCAATATTTCTATAAGCAATATTAAGTTGGTTGACCAATACCTCCTCATACGTGTCACTGTACAGATGGATTAGCATTTTCTCTATATATACCCTCTGATCCATTGCAATTAGCCTGCCCCCTTATCAGGTTTCATAAGTCTGATGCTTTTATCTCCAGTGATGTTGTATAATAATTCTTCCTCATCTTTCGTTGAATAGATACATATATATTCTTATGCCTTAAATGAGCCGGTCTGATCTGAGTAGTACAAAGACTTTCAAATGCCTGTAATATAGGATGAAGGGGTGGATTAAAAGTACTGGCTTTTTTGCAGGTCTGTGTTACTCCAATTTGTGTGTTGGTGTCAAAATATAGTCTAAGATTTCGTTTTCTGACAACTTAAAATTCAAGTAAAGAGTTCTCTATTCTTGGTCTTCTAAATGGGACAAAATTAAGTCCCTTTTGGAACAATTCAGCTGACTGTTGTGTAATAACAGCTGTACTCAAATTATATATTTTAAAATCACCATGTTGGTTGGTAACAATGTTATTTTGATTACTGAAATCGGTGCTTATGTCAATACATCCATAAATGTGTGTGTGTGTGTGTGTGTGTGTGTGTGTGTGTGTGTGTGTGTGTGTGTGTGTGTGTGTGTGTAGAGCAAGTTCCCCAGCTGAATGCCAGCAGGATTAAAATGTTAAAATATGTACATTCATGCATATCTTGCAGAATAACTCATTTATTAAAAATACATTTGTCTTCTTCTCTTGACTCAGCTAAGAGGAGAGACATCTGCTAATACATGAATAGTAACACAAAAACTATTTCCTTGGTGATGGAATCAAGGTGTCAGTACTCTATTTTAAAGTTTACATAAAAAAACTTTTATTATTTGTTAAGCGCTTTCATCTAACAGTAACTAGATTTCCTCAGAACAAATGACTGCCTTTAGGCTTACAATATATATAGGGTATATAATTAAATAATTGCTTAATTAAGCATTAGAAGAGTAAGGGTTCCCCCCACTAGGTCCATGATTTTATTAGAAATGAGTATTATTGTGATTACAAATATGCATTTATTTATTAACTTTTTTCAGAAATCATATTTACACTAGTAGAGTTCACGTAACAATTTAAAATTGTACAAATTATGGGTATGTGGAAATGCAATGAATTATCTGTATAATATGTCATTATTTTTTAATTCAGAGCATGTATTTTAAACTTTTTAATACTATCATTAACATTGTCACTAAGGTTTTTATTGCACTAGCACTTTAAATGATGTGAAATCAAATTGGTTAATTAAGCAATTATTTAATTATATACCCTATATATATTGTAAGCCTAAAGGCAGTCATTTGTTCTGAGGAAATCTAGTTACTGTTAGATGAAAGCGCTTAAGAAATAATAAAAGTTTTTTTATGTAAACTTTAAAATAGAGTACTGACACCTTGATTCCATCACCAAGGAAATAGGTTTTGTGTTACTATTCATACTGTTGGACTGTTTCCTTTCTTTTGAATTTATTGATCTGCTAATACATCTCTGTTTCTCTTCCACTGCAGAGTAATTTCATGTCTCAGTGTTTTTGCAATGCAGAATAGGATTAGAAAAAAACTAAAACAATCCTTACTGCAACTGCCAAGTCTAATGGTTATATTTTTAGGTATCTATATCTATATCTATATCTATATTTATTTATCTATGAATATATATATATATATATATATACACACACACACACACACACACACACACACATTTACATAAATTATATATATATATATATATATATATATATATATATATATATATATATATATATATAGGTTCCCTACGTTAGACCGAAAGCAGAAGATCAACAATAACATCACCGATGCCAGAAGACTGATGGAGCAGATAACCGACAACTTGTAATCCCGACAGCGAAAACACTGACATGGGAAATGTGTGAGCGTGACTCGGTAAGTGTGCGATAGTGAGGGATTTAGGGTTAGGGTGGGGGTAAGGTAAGTGTGCGATAGTGAGGGACTTGAGGGTTAGGGGTGGATTAAGTGAGTTAGGGTTAGGGTGCGGGTAAGGTAAGTGTGTGATAGTGAGAGACATGAGGGTTAGGGGCAGATTAAATGAGTTAGGGTTAGAGTGCGGGTAAGGTAAGTGTGCGATAGTGACGGACCTTAGGGTTAGGGTTTGGGTTAAGGTTAGTGCATAGATAGTTGTTTGTAAGGTGTAGTGTAGGTTTTTAGGTTGTTGGTGTGCTTGTGTTGTGTATGTGTTGTGTGGAACAGCGAACGTTTTGTTTTGTAACTGTCGGGATTGTGGTTTGTCAGGCATGTGAACTTTCGTGTTTTTGGGGTTTTGTTCTTGTGGTGTCTGTGTTGTGGGTGCCGGTGTTGTGTACTGTCGGTTTACTGTAGTAGACCCATATATATATATATATATATATATATATCTATGAGTCTGCTTTCTTTGATCGAAATACTATTATTTTGAACAAAGAAAGTACAACCTTACTTTCACAAAAATGGACTTCAACGAAAGCAATTAAAATAAAAAATAACAATTTAAGCTCCATTTTCCCCCACATCCCTGCTGCATTAAATATACTAACTCCGAGATCGCATTTTAGTGGAGAAACAGGTATATTCCCTTATGCCCACTGTAGTGCTCTGTTTTATTTAGATTGACGGTTCACTGAAGCAGAATTCGTGAAAATAAGGTCGTAATTTCTTTGTTTGAAATAATGATATTTCGATCAAAGAAAGTAGACCCATTTATATTTATATATATATATATATATATATATATATATATATATATGGGTCTACTGTAAAAGACTGAAAGTCTGCTTGTTCAAAAATGAACAGCAGACTCTCGGTTACATGAAAGTGCGCTTAAACGAAAGTGCACTTCCATGAAGCACGGTTCAATGAACCTTTCAGGGAAACTGAAGTGCCGAGGCACACTACAGTGAGGAATAGGGAATTTACCTGTTCTCTACTGTAATGCAATTTCGGAGTTGGTATATTTAAGTGGGGGGGTGTGGGGGCAAAGCACCCATTCACTGTAATGTTAGGAAGTGTTTTCTGGGGTTTTTTATTATCTTTTTAATGGTTCGTTGAACCGAGTTTCGTGAAAGTGCATTTTCAAATAAGTGCACGTTTGTGTAACTGAGCAGTCTACTGCTCTTCTTCGAATCAATGATATTCAATTAAAAGCAGTAGACCCGTATATATATATATATATATATATATATATATATATATATATATATATATATCCTAAGCCTTCCCTATAAAATCTGCTTATCATGAAACTTTTGAGTGAATTCTTTATATATACTTGCATATTACATCCTCTCATGAATATTCCCTTATTATACAATTCCTCCTCTAAAATGTGCAGGCTGATTGGCCAGCCCAACCAGCGTTGTAAATCCTCAATATACTAACGGAAAAGGTCCGGTCGCCGGACTTTTCCGTTAGTATAAACTTATCTCGCTATGTTAAAAGAGTTTAACATAGCGATACAGGTTTAAAAAGCAACGCAGATCTCCGTTGCTTTTTAAAGCTGTCTCGCTATGTTAAACTCCTTTAACATAGCTTATTAGTGGGGCAACGGAGATCTTGCGATCTCCGTTGCTTTTAAACCTGTCTCGCTATATTAAATGGGTTTAACATGGCGAGACAGCTTTAAAATAAGTAGCGGAGATCTCCGTTGCATATTTTACTGTCTCGCTATGTTAAACCCATTTAACATAGCGACAGTACGGAGATCTTGGTTCTCCGTTGCTTTTTACAACTCTGATGTACTGCATAGGCATGCGCAGTACATCAGAACTGCCACGGAATACCAGACAGCTGCGGAAGGGCAGCAAAGAGGCATTATACAATGCCATTATTTAAGAAAAGTAATTATTTCTTTCTTAAATAATGTCATTAATATAATAATAACCACCTGGGGTGTGGGATAATTAACCACGGTTGTCTTTGTTTGGTCCCTCGGGCTTAGGACCAAACCACGCCAACCGTGGTTAAACCCACACCCAGGCGTGGGTTATTGCTATATTGTTTACTGCTCCAGTCATGCTCAATGGTAGTAAGGCAGTTAATATTTCATATCTTAAAAAAAAAAAAAACTTTTTTCTTATTTATACATCTGTTCTACTCAATACTATTTTCTATATTGTTTTTGGTATATGACTTTATTGGTACTTCTTCCTTGATTGAATTTTGCATGTGTTCTTCTGTAAACTTTTTCAAGATTGTACTTTATATATGTTTTTTATTGTTTATTGTTTTTTGTTTGATATTCTTGGAGCTTTTCTCCCCGGGCCTCTACTGAAAATGGACATGTATCCAGCTAGACTAGCCCGGTCAACAAATGTAAAATAAAATAAAATAAAATAAATATATACACATGTATATATAGAGAATGCTATTGTCAGAAGAATTTTTATATTCTTATATATTAAATGAGAAATGGAAAAATACAATTTTAAGTATTGCTTTAATCTGGCTGAGGGCTAAACTGTCCACTACATGAAGATGGTCCCATAGCAGTACAGCATGTTTTAATTCTTGTAGGCATCATGTCTAGTTAAAATCCTGAATTAAATTCAAATGAAATATGTTTTATGGTGTCTTATTATTTTTAAGTTTTTTGTTTCTCTCTGGAAAGAGGCCACTAGCCTAGTGAGACTAATCTGGCCAATGAAAGACAAACAAATAAATATGATGCCTTGTTCTAAGAAACTAATTAAAAAGCTGATAAGCTAAACATATTATGTCTTATTTTTGGAAACTAATAAAAAAGATGATAAACTAAAAATAAAAATGTTCTTGTTTTAAAAATACTAGTATGATGCAATAGCTCTGTCACACTGAGCGGATTTAAAAACATTTTCTCTGTCTTCACCAACTGGCCAGTGTGGGTTGTGCAATTAGCACAACAGACAGAATCTCTGATTCAGACACATGGTAAAGCTACACAGAAATATATTGACTTAACATCTAGTTACCATGAATTAAACATATTAGACTTGGCCATGAAAGCACTCTCCTTACCAACCCACACATCGCTGTAACACAGGTGTAAGAGGAATTTCTTAGGCAGACGTTTTAATATGGGTTTCTTGGTCATAATTCTAGACATTAGGATACTAATACTTCTCTGTACAAGTAAAAATATGAAAATTTTAGTTATTTAGAACATTTTCATGCACTGCTAGTTATGTGATATTACGTAGCAGGGAAATAACGCATACAGCTGAGAGATGAAACAGTTTACATGATAGTAAGATGTGGAACATGAAAGATGTGCTTCACATTGTCATTGGTTCGCAAGAAACAGTTTGTATTCATCATAGATGAGGAACTTGAATCAACTGTATATAAGAAATAGTTTATATTCAGTTTGTTAACTGGGTAAGTGAGCTGGTCAGCAGACCTTTTTCAGCCATGACCTGGGCAGAGTAGTGCTATACATTTATTATAGGCATACATAGATTAAACATGCAACATGCATGAAACCACATGTTAAACTTATACAGACATTTAAAACACATTAGTATCTGTTCAGTTAAGATAGATATGACAATAAATCAGGTATTCATTTACCATATGTGCAAGCATCTGATACTTATTTATAATATGTACAGCTATTTAAAGGAGGAGTTACTTTTGATGTTGTAGTGGGCACGGCTATTTTTCTATTGGTGGTGGTGGGGGGGTCTATTTAGGTAGGATTGTGTGTTTTGTTTTACAATGGTTTTTCACTGATGAAGGCTTTGTAGCCGAAGCTGGTATGGACAATAAAAGGGTTTAGCCTTTTGGCTTAATCCAAATGTTTTTTGTTATTTTGTGCCTTTTTTCCCACATGCTGGCTATTCATGTTCACTTATGATCAGTGAGGCCTGATCATAACTCTTTGCAGAACTTGAAGTTTTATCTGCTCCATGTACAACAAATTAAAAAAGAAAAAGTCGGAAGTGTTTTTTCAGTTTTGAGTGCTGTAGCGAAGACAGCAAGTAAATATAAATGCAGGAAAAAGTCAGGGACAGTTTTAAAATACTGTCCGAATGTCATTAAATTACTTACTTACAGACTGATGTCTATAAACTTCAGGGAGTGTTTAGAGTGACGGAACTTCCCTTCCCTGATGATGCCAGACCACAACAGATCTTAGAGGGTGTGTTACAACTGTTACACACCTCTGAAAGTGCTGTTACAGTTAGGTCTTGTTCTACAGAAGCACGTAACAGGTTTATCTTTTTTTTTTCACTAAAGCATGAGCATTAGGTGTTGTTAAACAAGTCCTCTTTTAATTTACTTTTGAATATGGCCAGGGCGTTTTCTGAATGGACCTGATTCCTAGTATGTGGACATAGCTTACAAAAGACTCTTTGCTTTGTGCAGGTTATACAATAATCTCTTGTGAGAGTTAGGGCCTCTTCTTAGCTATCTCTTAGTGTGTACTTTAGCTTTTTTATTTGCAATCTTGTTTGCAGAGGGGGAACAGTGGCCCATTTTAGCAGTATACAAATTTGTGCATTAAAGAGGGATATTACTCTCGCTGCCACTTGTTATCAGTTAATGTACTGTAGAAATGACAGTAGTGTGTCTGGGGTGGGGCTAGTGGTATGAACTGACTGATGTCATTAACAAAAGTTTGCATTTTATGTATATTTGAGCATGAGTGGAGCGGCTCCACCTTCTCCAAAAGATGTGCCACTAATGCTATACCCCAGGTTTAAGTCCTCGGACCACTCCTCTTTGGCATTTACTTCTTGTGCATCAAAGCAAATGTTAAGGGTTTGTGGCTAACCAAGTTTGCAGTCAACTGTAAACTTGATGGTATCATAAACTCCCCAGAAGACAACAAAATTCTCCAAGAGGGTCTTTTCCAAACAAATAGCTGATGTCAAAATCGACTAAAACTAAATGCCAAGAAATGTATAACTGTATCCTTCAGCAAGCATGACTTTCCTTGTAAGTGTCAAATTGACAACACACATAGTCAGGGATGTGGGTACCTATGTCGATAATGACCTGTCCTTTGATCACCATTTGTCCACTACTATTTTATTCTACAGTTTATATCTAAAGGTATGGTGTCCAGGTGCAGGGATGTAATCATTCTATTCTACTTGTCTTTCATCAGGCTGATTATTGAATATAATGCTCTGTTAGGAATGTACCTGAAGTGACCACAATGTTTTCTCACTCAAAAAACAAGGACCTAAATCACAAAGACTATGAAAACCATCTCAAAGCCTCATCCCTCTTCTTAGTATCATACAGGCTACTGAGAGGTGACCTCTGCCTCACATATAGAGCCTCAACAGACCCTGTCCTGTCAGATCTATTACACATTCATAAGTCCAACAGTGGCATGAAAATCCACTCAAGGGATTTCAGTCTCTTTTGAAACATAAATACAAAATTATGCAGACAAGGTATGTATCACATAGAATACCTCTTCTGCGGAACAAAGTACTTCAGTTACTCTATTCAATTCCAATTTACATGACTGGATGGGAAAATGCAAATTCCCCCACTCCAGGTTTAGCACGCATCTCTCATGGATAGGGGCAACAAGTAAATGTCTCAACATATCCTGGTAAATTCATATTTATTTATTTATTTATATTTGTTGACCGGGGAGTGTCCGACTGGACGTAGGTCTATTTTCAGCAGAGGCCCAGGGAGAAAAGCTCCACAGTTAAAATAAACAGACAGTAGTTACATTGGATTACATAACGATTAACAATTTACATAGCAATTACTTACAACATATAAAATATAAGGGCTAAAAACTACCATGGGAATGTAAGACTAGGCATCTTAAGATCCTCATGGATCAATAGCCTAGTAAGTACATATAAACCTATGAATTTATGAGTGAAGAGTTAACAGAGAAAACCCATATTCCACCTTTTGGATTAGTACACTTTTGGCTATAATCATATGTGCAGTGGGGGTAAAGAAGTGTGATATCTTATAGTAAAGTTTCTGTTGGTGTAGAATCTTATTTATGATATTGGTCTGTATGTTTTTTTAGTGATAGGGTATGTTTTAAGGTTATTTGAGGTTATTCCTAGACATCTTTCATCTATAACTAGAGGTAGTCTATTCCCTTTTGTGTTTATAATTGTAAGTTGAGAGGCTTGGAAGTTTTTGTTTTGTACCACAAAGCTTAATATTTTACTTTTTAGGGTTGATTAAGAACATATCTGCATTACTCTAATGACATAGTTATGTAAAACTATACTGTGGTTCTTGTTGCAGGGAGGTGATGTTCTTATATTGTTCTAGCAGTAAGATATCATTGGCATACTGAATTAAGTTGTGATGGGAAACACCAATGGCCATATCATTAATGAAGAGAGAAGACATAAGAGGACCTTGTATTGATCCTTGTGATACACCTATATTGATGGAACCTTGTACAGATAGACAATTTTCTGTAAACATTTGAAAAGTTTGATTTTGGTTTTCAAACCAAGTTAAAGTATTCAAAACAACAGTTAAATATATTGAGTTTATAGAGAAGTAAGTTATGATTAATTGGTTCACAGGCTCTTGTCATATCAATACAAAGTTTCCCTACTATTTTTGAATAGTTGTTAAACCTGGTGTCTATGGCTGTGTAAAATGCTGTCATGGTACTGAAAGAATTTCTGAAATCATGCTGCTTGTCACAAAGAAGTCTTAATTATGTGTTCCCTAAATGTGCTTGTATATTAGCTGTACCTCAAAACACACAAGACCAGACTGGTAAAATATTATGAAATGCTAGACCCATGACTTAAAACTGCAAATTAAATGTATTACCAACACTGTTTAAAATAAGATAAGAGCTTTCGTCTTACATAAGTATCAAGACTTCATGAGATAACAGTTCATAACAATGATCTTATATAACTTTTATCATGTGACTTGTACATTAACTTTTCATTTTTTTAAGTTTTCTATTATAGGGCACAAGTTGGCTATAGGTTTGTAATTACTGCATTTTTAGGACTAGACTTTTGGGGAGAGGTATGATATATATGTGTTTAAAGACAATGGGAAAAGTAATGGTTGAAGATGTGTGTGAATGGCTTTTCTATGCTGGGTGTTGACATCTTGAAGAATGAGGGGTGAAGTTTTGATGGCATTGAGCCTGTGTGGTGTCATTTAAATTAAAAAGAGCTTTTTTGACTTCTTTAGGACTAAGTTATCTGAAGGGTTATATAAAGGCTGGATTGTATGCTGCTAATGTGTAGAGCAGGGAAGACTAGATTTGTGGCTCTTGTACTGGCAATTAGTGAGGGAGTTTGGCTATGGAGAAATTGCTTCTTTGGCTTTGAACAGTGTCTTTTAGAAAGTTTCTGTAGTCATTTGAGAATTTTAGGAAGTACAATATGGTCAGATTTTAGTTCTTCTCAAAATGTTTTAGGTTAGAGGCTAGTATGGACTGTTTGTTCCCAAGGAAAGAGGCATTTGCTGTATTATTGGCAATTCTAACTTTTTTCTTTAGATTTTTATATTTTTCTTGTATTTTTTTTTTTGTTAGCAATTTGTTGTTTCCACTCGTAATAGGTAAACGTATATCAATTGGATATGACAGAAACAGTTCATACTCATCATTGATGAGGAATTTGTGTCCACTGAATATGAAAAAAATAATTAGCATTCATCATGGATGCAGAAATTATAATTATCGGTCATGTTAGAAAAAAGATAAATAGAAAGTATTGGAGACTATTCTTTTTTTTATTTACTTATTTATTTATTTATATTTTGTTAACCAAGTTAGTCTCACTAGACCAATGGCCTCTTTTCAGGGGAAACCAAGGTTGTATTCATACTGACCAGAGGTAATGTGGCCAGGGCAATGTGGAACTTCCCCTACTCTTTTCAGTTGGTACCATTAGATCCTTTACATCTGCATGAGCTACCACCAACTCGGGAAGACCGGGTCTTCAGTTTAACTTCTCACCCGAAGGACGGTTAAAACACCTATACTCTTCAATAAAGAATTTTTGATTTCTAAGCAAGTTATAATTGCTTGTGAACTATGAAGTCTCAACTGAGCTTGTCTACATGGCATGGTTCAGCAGGTTTGTTGCTCATAAGTACCAGTTTTCCCATGGTCTCTCTGTCTCTCTTTCTACATATATATATATATATATATATATATATATATATATATACATGTGTGTGTGTGTGTGTGTGTGTAGATATATATATATATAGATTGGGAGACTGGCATAATGGTTAAGGTGTTTACCTTGCAAACACAAGGTGCAGAGTTTGATTCTCACATGGGGTAACTGGCTAGGCTTAAAATGGCCCACGCAGGCAGTTAGCTTAGTACTAAATTATGATTATGATAGAAATCAATGGTGTGACCTGTAATGTTGTATAGTACAGAAACTTGGCATTGAAGGTAGAGCAGTTGATGAAGATTAAGTGCCTCAGATGGACATCAGAGCAAAAGCCAAAGTAGATCCAATTGTAGAGAAGGTGAAAGAGAACAGATAACTGTGGACTGGGCACATGCGCAGAAATCAATTTGACAAAGAAGATTTTGGAGAAATATGAAAAAGGCATGAGGAACTGAGGGTGTCCAGCAAAGTGAGAGATGGATGGATGCATTGCATGAGAGAAGCCCAGCAACAGTCACGCATGACTATCGAGGAAGGGAGGAAAGAGGCACTGAAGAGAGAGTGAAATGGCAACAATTGATGAAGTCTCTCCTGGTCAACAAATGTAAATAAATAAATAAATAAGTCCTATCCATAACACGAAAGTGCTCAGTTTGTTGTGGTATCAATAAAGCTTTGGTGGTCCGATTTCACTGTTGTTTTACATTTTTTATTTTAATACTGTATTGTGTATCATGTTTGAATTGATGCAAAACCCTGACTCAGTGTTGTAGATTGGTGTAATGGTTAAGGTGTTTACCTGACAGACACAAGGTGCAGGATTTGGTTTTCACCTTTGAAGGAAATTGGCTAGGCTTAAAATGGCCCAGAACGGCAGTTATCGTAGTACTTATCTGTGAATCTTCGCACCTATGTAGTAAAAAGGAAAATATGATTATTAATGGTGATGATGATGATGATGACAGTGTTATTCAGAAATTGCCTGAAATATAAAAATAAACAAAGACTGGTGGAATGGAGAAGAAAATGGGCACTTACGTGTTATCGCAACCAAGTTTTTAATGTCCTGTAATTACTAATGTTTTCGTGAAATGACTGTAGGTTAAAGTAAAACTGAGTGAGTGAACTTCTACTTACTACTGTTTCACCTTGTTTGAGAAACAGGAACCAGAATAACAAGAACAAGCAGGAGGTTGTCAAACACCTGCAAATGGACAACAATTTTCAGCAAGTGCGTTTTTTAACACATGCAGCCTACAACCATTCTGTGTAACCAGTCTGCCCAGAAAATCAGGGCAGATGCGATCCTGTGAGTGCTTCACTTGTTTGTACTACTTTTGAATTGACCTTCCTAAAGCAAAACTTGAGCAGTTATGCTACTTTTCTAAAGACAATGTGTATTCATTACCTATGTGAGGACCCTCTTCCTCGTCCTCTTAAAAGTCAAGCTCCTTCGTAAGCTGTTTGTTGTAGGCACTGCACTTAAAATTCCGATAGTACTTTCCAGAAACTGGGTATAATGTGCGTTGAACTCAGAATTCACTTTGTAGGATTTCTCCTAGGCGGATTATGCTCCAAACTTGCAGATCATGGTCACTTTAACAGGGGAAATCCTCTTCCTTGAGAAAATGGTCTATCAAACTGAGGTAAACCTGCCATTCAAGCAATTGTCCAAGAGCAGAAAGAAGGAGTCCAGAATTGCTGCTAATATAGCGACACTCAGCTCTTCGCACCCTGCTTGTGAGTAAATGATGTAAGTCAGCGTTTGCATCCCCACAAAGACAACTTTAACTGACTTATTTCTGGGGAATTAAACCTTTCTAACAGTATACTGCTGCTGATTTCAGGCTTACTAAATGGAAATGTCAGCAAATATTTTAGGCCACTGAAAACTGTGGTAATTACAGGACGTTAAAAATGTGGTTGCGATAATACGTAAGTACCGAAAAATGTATACCGTCTGTGGGGAATCAGTAAATGATAGAATGTCTGGTACTATAGAGTTACAGAAAGAGTTATGTGATGAGTATTAAAGCATGACTTCCACAGACTTTCTTAATGGTAATCAATGCCTCAGTTGCTGTATTTTCATAATTTTAGCATATTTCTGTTTTTTTCCTTTTTATGACAAAATATGATTATTCAATAACAAGCAATGAATTAAACCTAAAGTATGAATGTGAAAATTGCAAATATTAATAAAATGTAGAACAAACGTCAATAATTATAATAGTACCATTACAAGTGTAGTATAGGTTAATAAAGTAAGCATGGACATAAAGGCCTAAGACAAAAATCTCAGTAAACCATGTAGAGGAAACAGTTAATGACATGATCTTATGCCGTTTACATCATTTGTAAAATAGTTTCTCATATTAATTTCTTTATCTCCATAGTTCTAATAGTGGTGTGCTGTTTGCTTTAGTAACATTATAAGGGTAACTAGTGATTCAGAGGCATGACACAGGTATGCGAATCAAAAGGTCATTGGCAACTTCTTTGCATGTTCTAGAACAAGTGGAACAATTAAGTTAGCTAGTGCCACCAATGTATACAGTGTTCTTGCAGCGGCACCTACAAACACTCACTCATTCTAATAGATATACATAGTCACACTGAGACTTGGACAGTCCAATATACACACACACACACACACACACACACACACACACACACACACACACACACACACACACACACACACACATGCAAACATGTATACTGATACAGTTCATATCATCCCTTCCCACAAACACTCATGGACACAGCCTCTCATGCCTTATCTGCCTCAGTCTTGACTGCCCCAGTGCTTCCAAAGACAGCAATGGCTGAAGGCCAAAAAGCAGCATGTTCAGTCCCACTGCTTTGCTGTTAGGAGCATTGCGCAGCTTGTCTTTGTATCATTCTACTACGCTATCGCATACTTGGAGCAAGGCTTGAGGGCAGGGCACATGGCATTATCAAGTAGACTGCAGTAGTCCTACTGGTCTTAGGTTCATATCATTATTGTACTACAATGGTCTTTGAATCAGGCATTGCAAGCATACTGAGCAACCCCGCAAGAATAAGGGTTACTGACTCGGTGATGTTTCTGTATGCTCTCCAATTAATAGATTTTCAATTTAGAGGTCAGTTTGTATGTCTTAAAATATGTAATAGTCAGATTTACTACATCAGCAATAGATGGGTCTTTTAAATTAATCCATTAACTTGTAATGTATGATTTTACCAGCACAAATATAATCTGACATACTTTTATTTGTTGGAATGAAATTGCATTTGGCTCATAATTGTTTGTGGCTATGTAATCTTTTGATCTATAACATTAAATGCCTTTAATCTGTAGATAATAAGATCCCATAACTCCTTAACTATAGTATAAGACCAAATATGTATAACAAATGGGTATCCTCACCTGGTGTCCAAAAGCAGTGATATTGTCACTTGAACAATCAAACAATGAAATAAAAGAAAAAAAAGTGAGTGAATACACTCACTATTGCTTCACTAGTTATTAAATAATAATGTTAGTTTAACACCAACAAGCTTTTGGATAAACATATCCTTCATTAGGTTGAACACAAAATACATTTCTATTAAAACATGTTATTTAACACTTTAACTTTCATTTGATAAACTAATAGCATTCATACATTGACTGGATGCTAAGTAGCAATATACATTCAGTGACAAAAGTGAAATATGTACATACACCAGTAGCCTTCATATATTACAGATTCATAGGTAAGCACTAGGCTAGCTGCCCTTGAGGGTCATTTTAAGCCAAGCCAAATTCCTTTTTGATGCTTGAAATAACCTAGCTGGTTTGGTGTTAGTTTGCCTTGCCCATTATATGGTCGATAATTATATGTTACATCTAGTGAGAATAACTGGGATCATACCATAGATAAACTGAGGGGACCAACGCATGGGATAAAGAACTTTAGAGCTGCCTCTGTCCACTAGTAGGACTAGAGGCAACCCTAGGTTAATTTTATATTACCCATCCATAGATGCAAACTGTGCTTAATCTTTGCTGGACTTTTCGTGTTAGCTGATGTCACTATCAGTAATACTCAGAATGTTGCTCCACTGATGGTTTCTGTCATAACAGTATTTCTAGTTCCTTGTCTGAGCTGGAATAGTGGCTTCACTGATGTGTCCATATGTAGTTTGACTAAGAAAATGATTTTTTAGGTTTACTATGCTTTCACATATATCTGCACCTGTTGTTGCAAACTGCCTGCTACAGATATTTTGTGAAAAATTGTAATTTGAACTGTTTAGTATATTGACCAGATCTATTTTTTCATCAGTAATGCTGCTTAACTATAATTTTGCTTTTTTCATACATTGTTATTTTGCTGTAACTAGGGTGGCTGCAGTGGTGCAGCGGTTAGCATTACCACCTCACAGCAAGAGGTTCTCTGGTTTGATCCTCGGCTGGAGTGCCTTCTGTGTGGAGTCTGCATGTCCTCCCTGGGGTCATGTGGGTTTCCTCTGAGTGCTCTGGTTTCCTCCTACATCCCAAAGACATGCTGCAGGTGAATTGGACACTCTAAATTGGCCCTAGACATGAGCACGTGCATGTGTGTACCTTTTCTGGAAGGTTGGGCGCTGGGCTGGCAACTCGACACTGTAAAACTCTACTGCCAATCATGAGTAGACAGGTGATCTGCTGTGGTGACCCCTAACTGGGAAAAGCCAGAAGAAGTTATTTTGCTGTAACTGTAGTGGAATATTTTACATTATGGTCTGATAAACCTTTTCATATGAAATTAACCTTCCTGGGGCCTTCTTTCTTTGCTTTCTGTAAAAAGAACTGTGAATTATCTGAGTCTTACTTCTACTGTCTCTGTCAGTGACGGTACATTTGTTGGTCATCTTCCTTAGTTATGTTTGTTGTATATCTTTGTGTCAGTATCATTCTGCATTGCTTTCCTAAAACTGTACCTTATTTGTTTATTTATTTATTTTAAACCTGATTTGTTATCTGTGGCAGAGGACTAAACCCTAAGGGAAAATATCAGCCATAGTCTTGGTGAAAGAAAAATTACAAGGGCAAAATATAGAGGATTATGTTCTTGGTACTATTTGCTTGAGACAGGGATGCCAAAAAATTCGCCTCATAGACCCAATCATAATTCTTTGTAGTGCATGGAGCTTCTTCTCCTAGCTCCAAAAAAAAAAAAACGGTGGAGAAGTTGCCATATTATACTCTGATCACCTGAAACTGTCCCCTCCCCTATATCAAACTCTCCCTCCTCATTTCACCCAGCAGAACTCTTAATTGCTAACTGTAAACTTAACGGCCATAAAAACCTTACAATAGCTGCTATATACATACCTGCCAGTGACAATGTACCTATATTAGAATAAATCCTCTCTCTTAACATACCTAATGAAACCAGTCTTCTAGGAGACATCAACATCAGTTGGTCATCCCAAACCTCCAGCTCACCCACCTCTTGTTTAAACTTACACAACTACACATGACTAATCTCTATCCCCACCCACTTTAACAAGCCTACCAACTCCAGTACTATTATAGACTGGATACTAGTTTCCAGTCCTGATCTATATCACTACCATGAAACTATACTGGATTCCATAAGTGACCACTCACCAATTTGTGTCCATAGATTCCCCCATCACCATTAAAGCCCATATGAATACAATGAATGTGGAAGCCTCTCTAACTTCCATCCTGACATATACAATAATATGCTCGCCTCTATTAACTGGTCCTTTCATTCATACCTTCCTCTAGATGATGCAGTCCAAAACCTTAATTCCATATTTCAACATATTCTCAACTCACCCCCACACACACACACACACAAGCACACACACACACACAAGAAGAGTCAAATCTCTCTGCTCCTCCTGGCTATCTCAATCCACACACAGTCTCATGAGCAAAAGAAATAATGCCTGGAAACTCTGGATTAAGACTAAATCCTCCACCCATCTACAAATCTATAAAGAACATTATAACCTCATAAAAAAGTCAACATTGACAAAAAAAACGTCTACCTAAATCCCCAGACTACACATCAAAACAACCCCAAGAAATTCTTGAAGATTATCAATCAAATCCTCCACCCAGGAAACCCCACAACACCAAACCCCTGTCCTAACAATACCCCTCCTAAAAACAGCCACCTTACTTAACTCCTACTTCATAGACTCCATCATTAAATACCAGCCTCAAACTCCCCTAACTTCTCTGACCCCACCCAATCACTTCTAACCAAAATAATTCCTTGTCTTTCAAACCTGTTCACACCAGCTACATAAAACATCTCCTGTCGAAGCTTAAGCCTTGCTCTCCCTCTGTCAACAAACGTCCTCCACTTTACCTTAAGTGAGTTGTAAACTCCATAGCACACCCCATTTCCATCCTCATAAACTGCTCTATATCAAAATCCACAGTTCCCTCATTATAGAAACAATTCTTTACCATACCTTTCCAGAAAGGTGGAAATTCCACTGAACTATCTAACTACTGCCCTATAGCCTTACTCTCCCCCTCTCTCTAAAATACTATAAAAATGTGTATATAAGCAAATCTTGGACTATCTACTCCTCGAAAATCTACTCACCCCCACCCAACATGGCTTCCGTCCTAACCGCAGTACCTCAACAGCCCTCATCTCCTTTACCACTCCACTTTCCTAGCCAGAGATAACAACAAACTAATTTCTTGTCTCTTCCTAGACCTCTCAAAAGCTTTTGACACTGTCACCTACCCCATGGTCTTTTCCACATTCTCAGACTTCAGCCTTTCTCTATCCACTCTTTCTTGGTTCACTAGGTACTCTCCAACAGACAATAGCCTGTTAAATGGGTCTCATCACTATCCCCCTTCTTCCCCATCTAGATGGGGGGGCTCTTCAAGGCTGTATTCTTGGTCCCTTACTTTTCAGCATCTTCTCAAATCACCTCTTTACATCCTGTCCACAATCTACCCTCATTCAATACATGGATGACTCCACTGTCACCTCTAACTCTGATACCCTCTCTGACCTGCACATCCTCACCCAAAACTCCTTCAACTCTATTGAAAAATGGCTCAGTAACAATGAACTAATTCTCAATCCCAAAAAGACCAAACTCCTGCTATTTCTCCCTAAATCACTCACTCACTTCAAACCCACTGTCTCCATAACATCAATTAACAACACTGTCATCATTTCTGAAACCAACACTAAGCTTCTAGGGGTAATTATAGATGATCAACTCAAATTTGACCTACATGTCCATCACTGTATTAAGAAAACCCACCAAAAACTTGGTCTACTCTACAGAAACAAAATATTCCTTTCAAAGGACTCTCGTTTCTCTCTTGTCTATGTCTACCTTCTACCCAGCCTTCTCTATAGCTCACAAATCCTAACCAACTTACAGACAGGCCTATAGCTAAACTCAAAACCTCCTACAACAAAGTAGCCAGGTTTGCAGCAAACCAGGCCTCTTACTATCATCACTGTAATTCTCCCAAGGCTTTACATTGGTTAGAACTCCCACATCAGCTTCTATCCCCTCAACTACTTATTATTCACACCATCATTAATAACCCCTCCTCCTGTCCTGATATCTCTTTGCTCATCTCTCTTCATATACCGACTGGAAACCTCAGGAGCTCTGGCCAACTACACTTAGACATATGTAAACCTATAAGATCAACAGGCCAAAACGTATATAGCTACACTCCTGACTTTTTCTGGAACAAACTTCCCTTGGCAATCTGTAAAATAACCCACACACAAGAATTCAAAAAGCTCTCAAAGAACACCTTTGTAACTCCTGGACATGTCATTGTAAAAACCCTCTTTGTAATTCCTCCCCTAAAAAGACATCTCTTATTTGCACTCCCTCCGACCTCTCTTACTTCTACCTCTTCACTACTTCTCTTACATCCTCCCCCAAATTGCTCTACTTCTTACTTCCTCACACACTTTCTTCTTCTTCTTCCTACTGCTGCACTGCCTCTGTCCCCTAAACTCCCTCTCACTGAACTTCCTGTCCCTCCCTGTAACTTTCCTAGACTCTGAATTCCATATCTCAGCCATCTCCTCCTTTAATAATGTATCCTGTAAATAGTTTGTCAACTGCTCTCAATAGCTTCTGTACATTGATAATTAACAGCATTAGCTTTATTATTTACTTGTTAACCTTTACTCCTTACTATATTTTCTCTGTAATGTAGTTATTAACTGTTACTTTTGTAAACTCTGTATGTACTCTTGTGGAGATTTTCTCCCAGGCCTCTGCTGAAAAAGGGCTGTAGCTCATTCGGACTTTCCTGGTCAACAAATGTCAAATAAATAAATAAATGGCGCTAGTAGTTACAGGGAAAATGAGGCAAAGTGTTTTGAAAGCTTTCAAGCTTTAAAACACTTGGAGACAACTGTCAAAAAGACAACATAATAAGTCTCATGTTAGGAAAAGGCAGGAAGAAAGCCATTTGTAATTCTGCCACTGTAGTTTGCTGGCCATTATTGGTAGGTTTTACTGCCTAATACTATACACAATCTTAACAGCTTAAACAGGAGTGCTTAGCAATTGTTAAGAGGTCTATTCCTACAGAAGAGCTTAACCAGTTTGTCTTTTTACCAATATTGGAGCATAATCACCATGCTGCATACGCTAAAATACAATTATTTATCTACAAGTAAAAGCTAAATGAGAGGTGAGTGGCTTTAGTGCTGTTTTCTAGGTTGGGATGGTGAGTGGTGGTTTTGGTCTGGTCCATTTGTTTTTGGTGTTTTTTTTTTTTTGTGGTCAGAGGTTCTTGTATTGTGAGTTGTTTTTACATTGGTTATGTGGTTGGTTTTGCTTCTTGTCAGTGGTCTGGTTGATGGCTGCTGCCATACCGTCATTAGCCGTTATTTTTTGGGCAGGTGTTTTTTCCTTATGATGGGTAAAGCTTACTGAAGTAGTTCATTAGTCTCTCTCTCTCTCTCTCTCTCTCTCTCTCTGTTTGTTTTGTTGGTTACTTTTGTAGAAACATTGTCTAGCATCTCTGTGCACTCATTTTTCCACCATTAGATCATAGATGCATTTTTCATTAAATTTGTTTAAATAATAATAATAAAATATTTTTGTTGTCGTTTTGAAGGCTGATAAAAACAAAACAAGCAAAAAAAGCAGATAGGGCTATCTACTGAGTAAGTTGACATTACATTCAAATGTTATTCTCTTCTCATTCATTTAGTAATCATAATAGAAAAAGAAACAGCATCAACATACATACATGTTTTGGTCAGCATGTTGTTGACTTTGAAGAATATTGTATTACATATTCTTTATTTAAATAAAGGTTTATTTTCCCTTGCTGCTGTATTCATGTGGGTTTGGGTAGATCGTAGAGTGTTTTTTTTTTCCTTTAGTGCAGATAGTCGTGGGTTTTACTCCCAATCAGAGCAGTGTACTTTTTTTTGGTGGGGGTTTAATTTCATGATGTCACTGGCCAGCTTTTTTCCTATGTTACTTTGGTGATGCTCACGTGCATACCTGTCAAATGTCTTTTATTTACATGGATATCCCTGATTTTAACTCAGAACTTTGCTGTGTCATTCCTAATCCGAAGAAAGGGTTGAATTGCACTTAACCAGTACTGACAATAAATAGACTTATAGTTTTCTTTTACTTCAGAAAATGCATGTTTAATTCACATTTTCTTATTCAAATTCTCAACTTTAGTATTTCAGTAGTGCCCCTTATTACCACTGACTATTTGTGGATATGTCCCTGATTCACATTGCCCGCCAATAAAAATGTAAGCTTAATTTGCTCGTATAAGATTAGTTATTGAATTACGTATATCATTTGAATGATTGGATTTAAAGTCTACGTATATATTTTTCATCTTTCCTTTTCCTCGTTACTAAATCTCACTTTTTTTTTTAGGAATATGGCATCTCTCCAATCAATGCGCAAGAGATGGAAAGGTATTGCAACTTAAGATCAGGCATTTTTTGATGATCAGCCAACTGGAACTTCTGAACTTTTCTGAAAAATCTCTACAACATAGTGCTAAGAGGGTCACTCAACAAATGTCTCATTTGGCAATTTCAGACAAGGTGTCTGCACCCAAAATAGCAAGATGGAAGACATGAACCATCCCACTTGAAGAATAGATGCCCAATTCAACCCCATCAGATACCGAACTTCACTTGATTCAGTTAGGGTTGTATCACAGGCCCAGAATGTAGACAAACAGTTAACAGGTTTCAGGGAAGCCCTTGAACAGAAAGGGTGAGTTAGACTGTTTGATTTTGGCTTTAGATAGGGATTTGTCTTCCATGAGGGCAGACTGTCTGGAGGCAAGAGGAAATAAATGTGGATGTTATAGGCCCAGGTAATCCTGTATTGCCCAACCTACCATTAACAGGTGAGCTGCCAAATAGCATTAGCACTGGTCAGATAGGTTCTGAGAGGAATGGACAAGACTTAGGTCAGGCTCCCTCCTTTTCTACAACCTGCTAAGGTTCAGCAATTACGTCCCAAATCCCCATTTGCTCAAGAAAAAAAATGTAGGGGAGATTTTACTGAGCTTTTTAGTCTAGCCGATGCAGACAGGATTCAGCAGATTTTGGGTTCTTGTGCAAAAGGGGCCAAGGAGGCCAAGGATATCATATCCCTTTTCAAGAGCTAGTCTGGTAAATTTATGTTAAAATCCTGGAAGTGCTGGGTAACTGACTTCATACATTTTATGACAGCAATCATTAAAAACAATCCTTCTCAAGTCTTACATATTTTGAAATACTTTCTAATTAAATTATCAGTGGAAACTCATTACAGGACTGTTGGCCTGACAAGTTTCAGATGCAAAGTCCTGATGCATATTATAACTGACCTGATTAATGACATTAAAATTATCAGTGGACTATACCCAGAGCAGTCTGGCTTTGTTAATGGCAGATCCTCTCTATTCAGTCTAGTTAACTTCTTTGAAAGAGTAACATAAGATGTTGACAGAAGCCATGCTGTATGCACAGCATACCTTGACAAGGCCAACGCCTTGGACACCGTATCCCATACTAGCATAGTTAGTAAGTTAAATGCAGCATTACAAATAGATTCCTATGTGTTAAGATGGCTAACAAATTGGCTAAGGGACAGAACGCATATGGTGGGGGTAGCAGGTATCTTATCAAAGAGTTTGAAGGCAACCAGTGGTGTTCTACAGCGCTCCTTGCTGGGAACCCTTTTACATGGCATTTATTTTTCTGACCTCCAGACCACAAAGCAGGATCTCTGGCTAACACAGTCATCTGAGAACTGCAAACTGGGAGCCATTCTCAAGTCTTCCTCTGACACCCAAGCTCTGCAACAGCAACTTACACTTGTAAACACCTGGTGTGTTAAAAACAGACTTAAATTAAATGTTAAAAATAGTAATTTGGTAAACCATTCCTCCTTCACCATACAATACAGGCAATACCCCACTCCAAAATATGAATGCTGTCTGAGACCTTGGTACATGGGTCGATAACCTCCTCTCTTTTGATCATCACACATAAACAGCAGTCAAGACATCCTTCTACTTAGTGCAGCTGCTCACCAAGGTGATGGTGATATCTTCCAGATCTAAGCATGTCATTGTTCCATTGCATTCAGCATTGATTAAGCCAGTTATTGAATTCAATATCCTCTTTGGAGTATTTCTCACTAGACATGGTAAAAACTAGAAAGTCCTCAGAGGTTCCTGACTAAGAACACTGGCTTAAAAAAGCCTATGTTGCTAGAAAAGACTGGAAGCACTGTCACTTTATTTATTGTCTTATAGACTCCTGAGGGGAGAAGTATGCCTTACCTTCCAAATAAGAAGGGACTCAGTGGTCCAGGATCTTTTGTATCTCTACAAATTGAATAGTCGACAAACACCAGGACAACAAAAGTACATTTTCACCATCAGATAAATAAAACAAAGTGGAGAGATAGGTTCGTTAACCAGCATTATGCAGCACCTCCACCATATCTTGAATAGACCCCCACTGTAAATTAAGTAGTGTGATACATTATCCTCCTTCAAATGGGAACTGGGTGACTAAATGGATATTCACTCATTTACCCCTGGCTTGACTGGCCTAGGACTTGGCAAAAAATATTTGATCTAAGGGTGGGTAGTGGCAAGGCCTAAATGGTCACAAGACTCAGGTGACTTGTATTTCCTATGATCATATTATTTGAGAGGAAACACAAGGCTGTTAACATATGTTTGAGGTGAAAGGAGTGAAATGCCAATACTTGGTTGGGGGTCATGATCGAAAGAGCGAAGGTGTTATCACATAGTTGGGAAGATCTGTTAGGAGGTAAGATCAAATCTTGTTAGGCACTTAATACACAGCAAGATGCATAGCTATCATGTAGACTTCATGATATTTGCTTGTGTTGTTGGGGAGAGCACACAGCTATAAAACAGTGGTTTAAGGAAAACTCAAAAGCCGTGGAGCTGTTAATATAACTGACTTTAAGCAATGACAGCAAGTATAACAGAATGACAGCAAGTATAACAGAATGACAGCAAGTATAACAGAATGGATGAAAGTTTCTTTCTGAGACTTTAAGTGAATCAATTCTCTTTCTGGCTTTTAATAGGAATTTTGTACGTTCACCAATCAAACTCAATATTTTAGCTGAATTATTAAAAGAATATCCAAACAAGCAAGTTACTTGAGAATTGATACAAAGTTTCACAATAGAAGGTATTCCCTGATGGTACTATTCATAGGAATGTAAGGTCAGTGCAAGGTAAAGAAAGAGTAGTGATAGAAAACTGAACAAAAAGATTCATGAAGGGAAAATCACTAGCCCCTCTCAGCTTTCCATGTTTGACTTTCACCATTAGCTTTGGTCACAAAGAAGAGTGGTTAATTCACCACCTTTCTTTTCCACATGGGCCATCTGTGAATGACAGTATCAGCAAACAGAATGTCAAGGTACAGTACCCTTCCTTAGACCATGCAAAGACTACTATCCAACAAGTTAAGGGCCTATGGCTGATAAAATCTGACATCTAGTCAGCATTTTTTGCTCCTTCCTGTTTCCAAACAAGATTGGCTGCTGTTGTGCATGCACTTTGAGGTCAGTTATTATTTTGACATGACCATGCCATGGACTGTGCAGTGGTGTATTCCACTTTTGAGAAGCTCAGCACAGCTTTGCGGTGGTGCTGAAGACAGAAAGCTCCCAGGCAGTGGGTTGTTCATTATGAAAACTATGTTTTGATTGTTGGAGAAGGGAAGAAAGGGACACAACAAGGTCTGAATAGTTTCTTGGAGTTCTGATTTACAATAAAAATGAAGGTGCTGTCAAGTCCCCTATATTCCTAGTTCTTGAGGTGGATGAGTTTCCTCTTCCTATAAATTATCCTGATCTAAACTGAATAATTTGATTTTGTCTATCAGAGATTTTTTTGTCAGCTAAAAAAACAAAGTGAGAGAAATCATGAAACATTTGGACCTGTTAAACTCTGCACATCAACATGCATCCCCTGGAATGACATTCAAATGTTCTCTACATATTGTATTATGTGGATGGCATTAAAAATACCACAGGGTTAGGATTACTAGGAGAGTAAAAGCATATCTGTGTCAGACTTCAATGGTATATCTTTTAGACAAGATGACTGGATTACAAATGACATTTTCTAGTTGTTTACAGATGCAGCAGGAGGTCATGGCATGGATGCACACTTTAAAGGACATTGATTTTCTGCATGATGACCTCCTACCTGATCTTCTGACAGGAAAATGTTATCACACTTCTGGAATGTATACCTATTTTGGTAGCACCAGTAGTTTGGCAGGATGACTTACTTAACAAAAGATAATTTTCTGGTCTGATAATCAGACCATGGCACAAGTTCTGACCAAAATGTTTTCTAAGTATACTTGGGTTCACTGTTGTTTAAGATTATTGCTACCAAACAGCTTAAGCATTAATTTGCCCTTCTCTGCTGAACACATTCTGGGACCCACAATGTGCTTGCTGACAATCTTTCTCACTAGGAGGTCTGCAGGTTTTGTCAGTTCATAGGTTCATAGGTAATTACTAGGCTAGCTGCCTCTGTGGGGTATTTTAAGCCTAGCCAATTTCTCTTCCACAGGTGAGAATCAAACCCTGTACTTTGTGTTTATGAGGTAAACATCTTAACTATTATATCAACCCCAACCAAAATATACTCCACAATCCACAGCTTAGGCTATGTCATATATATCCAGAGTTGAGCTTAGAGCCCGTTTCTATGGGAATGTTGACAATTATGATCCATTCACATAACCACTACCCCACCACTTCGTCATCATCTGGTTTCAGTATCACTTTTGCCCTCTTACATTCCAGTCGTTCACCAGATGATTGGAGAATAGCATAATCTCTGTGGTGGAATTAATGTGGTCCCATCACCAGGAAAGCATACATAGTTGCTATTAGGTCCTTTAAACTTTTTTATCTGAGGCTCCCCAAGGAAGACAGAATATGGTAATTTTGTCTTATTATGCTGTTTTAATGTCCTGCTTATTTTTAATAGGATATAGCTTTACAGATATTCCAAGGCGGCCACTAAGCCTCATAACTGTTCTTGCCTTTCCAGGACTCCCCTCAGTCACCACCACCTCCTGAACTAAGTTCAAAAGAATTTAAAAGTTAAATAAATTAAATTAAGAAGTTAAAAGTGAAGCACTCTAAACTGCTTAAGTGTAGTTAGCTGCTCTAAATCAAGTCTGCTTGTGAGAATTTTCGGGTTTCGTGACATTACTAAATACTGGTTGGTGAATAGGTTGTAGACAGGCAGGGAATGAGTAAAGGGGGCAGTCACTGATTAAGGATGACCCATTGTTGAAGCACTGTTTAAAACCATATTGAAGGATGTTTATACAACCTCAAATAACTATCATACTTATTTACGCCTTGTGAGCAGCCCTGTCCACCTGGTTATATGCAGGGAGTTTTTTGCATTAGTAAGCTGGGTACTTTAAAATGGAACCAGACATCTATCATTGAGGATACTGTTTTAGCACAGGTCACTAGATTTAAATCTTATCAAACAGGTGTGGGTTATCAAGTGATTTTAGTAATATCACCAACTCCTCTGTTTTGTGCCTACTGTTGGATTATTACTTTGTGTAGGCTTGAAACAAAATAGTTCATTGTTAAAATTTTTTTTTATTTTTTTCATTGTAAATATATACAGCATTTATTATTTATAGAGTAAAAAAAACATCATTATTAGACATCAAAAATTCAAATATGTATGTTTTTTTCTTTTCTCTCTCCTGGATCACTTATATATATCAGGCTTGAATGGGTTCCTCCTTTAGTATATCTATATGTTCACATCTATGCTTCACTAAGTGTCTATATATATATATGACATCATTTATTCATTTATTCATATTTATATGTACGCTGACTAGTGAATGTATTAAATAAGTGTATATGGGAATATATGTGGAAGGAATTTATACTATATGTTAAAATATACGTATTAAATAACTGTGAACAAAATTATATAAAAATCAACAATAACTGATCACCAATTTATGTATAATATTTTTTTAAAACCATATGGTTATGTAAATAATTATATGTATAATAAAAAATATATATATAAATAAAACATATCTAAATATGTCCAATATATATAGGACAATATATATATATATATATATATATATATATATATATATATATATATATAATATATATCTGATGAAATGTGCAATAATATATAAAAAAAAATATAAAAAAAAATAATAAAAAAACAGAAAGAGCATAAGAGTGTATTATTTGGTTATATTATAATATATTCTACTTACTTTTCTACTTTTATTGATCTTATTTCTGTTGGATATTTTTATATTTGACATGCAGCATTGGCAGTGGCCATAGGGGCCCTGGGGCATAATGCCAACACTCAACAAGTGGTGCTGGTTAGGGTACTTTTATGGGTTAATAATGATATGTTTAGGTTTGTTTTTTTATATTTTTATTATACATATAATTATTTACATAATCATATGGTTTTAAAAAAATATTATACATACATTGGTGATCAGTTATTGTTGATTTTTATATAATTTTGTTCATTTTATTTAATACTCATTTATAATATAAACATATTAATAAAATTCTTTCCTAATATATTCATACACTTATTTAATTTAGTAATATATTTTACTATATTATTTAGATTTGATTAATTTTTTGACTCATATATTTCAAATTTACATTAAATATATACATAAGTAAGGATACTTAACATATCTGTATAATTGAGCATTCCGATGGTACGTTTAAATGGGTTTGTGATAAGCAGGCAGCCTCATGTATATACATATGTGTAGAAATAATGAAATAGATAAATATAATATATAGACATACTTATATAGAACTGATTGGGCAACTATATGTGAGAACGGAAATATATATAAGGAACCCATACAAGGGCAGCGATATATATAAGTGATCCATGTATATATTTACAATGTTTCCTTTGTGTAGGCTATCCAATCCTCTTAAAGCTGATGGCTTAGTGTTTGTATTCCCAAATGGAATAGCACTAGTATCCAGGGACTTAGCTATCTCTATGAACCAATCAACTGCTGACATCATGGAGGGTTTACAATCAACATCAAGGAGTATAATATGGAATGAGGGAGAAAGGCCAACATGCATTAAGAGAGCTAGATGAATTTACCAAGAAATAAATGTGCTTGAAACAATGATTGAAAAAAATTAATTACAGTAACCTCACTGTTACATATATTTATTTTAATTTGTTTCATAAAGGTTTACCTTTGTTTTGGTAATAAGGGACAATATTATGGATTTAGTCCAGCAACTGAAACTCTTTATAAAACAGACAATAGAAGACAAAACTATTGTGGGATTTTAAAGTGACTTTAAGGGCTTGGCTCATAAGAATATTTTAATCTCCCCTTGAATGTCAGTTTGCCTTCTTCTTCTTCTTTCGGCTTTTCCTGGTTAGGGGTAAACATACTTTTATTTTATTTTTCTATTTTCCTGTTAACAGTGGACCATTTATAATTATTTTATTGGGCTGATGATTTTTTTATGCTTATGTAATGTAATGTGTTCACATGATTGTGTACACGCGCTTTCACTTTTTATATGTAATGAGTTGTTAGGGGAAGTGTTTATTCTGGAGAAGTTTGCATTCTTTGATGGATCAAAGTGATAAATAAATTCCCTTTTTTATATCACTGGTGTACTGATGTCTGGATTTCAGGTTTTAGTTGCATTTGTATGTCTACTTGTGTGTTAGATTTTGAGTTATCTGCTTATCAAAATCCTTAGAATAAAAATTCACTGAGGAGGCACACTTTTGGGTTTGGATCCTATCTAGGACCATCTGTTGCTGCTATTACAAACTGTTGTCAGTTAATTAGGTCAATTTTATGTTTTGATTATTCCTTAGGGAGGTAATAATATAGACAAACTCCTAAGCATGTATTACTTTCTATTACTTTGAGAGATTTAGTAACCATTCAACAATCATTTCCCAACTTCGACTTGCCTGGTCCTCTATCATACACAAGATATATTAGGACAGGTCTCACAAAGCTGTGGCCCAAGAGACAGCTTTACAGTTTTTGAATCATAGGATTGATTGGACTGCTACACAGTTGATCTTTGTGTTTAATTGTCTGCAATTAGTACTTTGCAGGCAACGATCCCATTTGTTAACGGGAAAATGGAGTTCCCTTCTCTGACATAGGATGGGAGCTATTCAGTCCTGGCCTGACCTATTTTTTGCAGACTTTGATAGCTTCAGGACAGTTATGGCTGACTCTGCTCAAGCTTTGGTTAGGCAATGATACTTTTCTGTTTTTTTTTACTTTTGATTGGATATTCATTTATTTCAGGCAAGAAAAGCACAGTACAGGCAACTCATCCTGGCAGACTGGTGGGCAGGCACATCGCTACCTGGCAGGCTGGTGGGCAGGCACATCGCTACCTGGCAGACTGGTGGGCAGGCACATCGCTACCTGGCAGACTGGTGGGCAGGCACATTTCTACCTGGCAGGCTGGTGGGCAGGCACATCACTACCTGGCAGGCTGGTGGGCAGGCACATCGCTACCTGGCAGACTGGTGGGCAGGCACATCGCTACCTGGCAGGCTGGTGGGCAGGCACATCGCTACCTGGCAGACTGGTGGGCAAGCACATTTCTACCTGGCAGGCTGGTGGGCAGGCACATCGCTACCTGGCAGACTGGTGGGCAGGCACATCGCTACCTGGCAGACTGGTGGGCAGGCACATCGCTACCTTCACCCTGTTTTCATTTCCTGCTTTTCATTTTCCTTTTCTGAGCCAGTTGAAGTTCCAGAAAATGACCTGTCAAAACCACTGCAGTTGACCCGTGGCATGTTTACTGTTATTATGCTGTATAGTTTGGAATGGGACAGGCTGGACTAGTATGGTGGTCTGTCATTCATGTTTACTGTTATTATGCTGTATAGTTTGGAATGGGACAGGCTGGACTAGTATGGTGGTCTGTCATGCTGCTCACTTAGCAGACAGTTTGGTTTACTTGGATTATTTGGTCTGGTATAGATTAAAATTGCTGCATTATATAATTCTGGTATTATAACCACTGGCTTCATCCATGGTAAAGTTGTATATTTTTTATTTTTGGATCTTATAAACTCGTTGCAATGCTTGTGATGTGTTCTTGTTTTTGTAGGTGGAAAGAAGGGCACAGCAAAAAATGAAGAATGGTCTTTGCGGTCCCTGGGGCACTTTGGTGTATCAGCTGACGATCTCTTACCTCCTCCCATTTTCATGTGTATGGGTGGATGCTGCTTGGGCCTCCCCTAGTTTTTCACTCCCCTCTTTTCCTCTCCTGGGCCAGATGAAGCTACAGGAATGTGCAGGCAAATTGTCTATAACACAGCACTTGTCTAGTGTCAGGTTCACGGAAGAGGGCTGTTTGGTTTAAAATTGTTGTGTTATAGAATTTTGGCATAATAACTGCTGAATCCAGTTATGAGAAAGTTAGAAGTTTCTTGGATATAACAAACTGGTTGCAGCATATGTTATGTGTCCTTGTTTTTCTGGGGGAACGTAGGGCACAGGAACAAATGTGTAATTAGAGAGTGAATGAAATAATAAGTAAATGAGTAACTACTACCCACTGACTCACATACAAACACATTTCTGGATGACATATTCCTGCAAATATTTGACCTGTGCCTATTGCTAAAGCTGCTACAGCATGACCTTTAAGTGCCAACATACTGTGCCCAATTAAATTGTAGGCAATGTTGTCTTCTTTTCCCCCTACATTACACTGTACTGTACTGAAATTAATTTCCTTGAAGCATTGTCATTTTGGCTATGACAACAGTGCCATTAATGTAAAACTTTACTCAAAGTGTTGTTCATTGCACTTAAGTTTGTCTCTGTATATCTACCAAGTGTTTGTGATGACATGATATTAATTCTAATTGACTGCTTTTCTAATGACCATTTAACCAGCAATAATATAATCATGAAAAAATCTCAAAAGATCAAAAATCTACCAAAACAGCAGAGGCCACCAAAGCAGACACCCAAACAACCACCACCTCAGAACACAACACCTGCAACACATAGACCTCACAGTCAGAGTGTCAAACAGTCACAGCCCTTAAGGCCAAACACAATGCCAGACACACTAGTCATTGGTGACTCCATAGTCAGATACACTGACGTCCCGCTCACCAGACTGAGTAAGGAGAAGGTCACAGTAAGCTGCCTGTCGGGCACTAGAATCCGCCACATAACGCAAGCACTCAGGTCTCTCAACAGCAGGTACAAATACGACTCAGTCATTGTCCACTCTGGTGTAAACGACCTGAGACGTACCTCCTTGGACTACATGAAAAGAGACATTGAGGAGCTCTCTGATTATGTAGCCCAGGCAGGTATGACCCTGACCTTGAGCAGTATCCTACCTTCACCAAGAATGATGCCACAATACAGAGATAAGATGATCAGCTTTAACAATTGGCTTAAACTCTGGTGTCATTCAAAGGGGATCCAATGTCTGTCTGCCTGGGATGACATGCTGGACAAGCCACACTGCTTCGCAGGGACGGCTTGCACCTGTCACCCTGGGATTCAGATATTGGCAAAGGCTCTTGCCACCCCATAGTGCCTTTTTAGGCAAGGCTCAAATTCTAAACCTACCACCCTAGAACACAAAAAGGAAAAAACTAAGGGTAATGCTGCTCAATGCCAGAAGTCTAAATCTCAAAATGCACGCACTCGAGGCCCTTCTCAGTATGGAGAACATCGATGTCTGTGCAGTGACAGAAACCTGGTTCAAGGCTCCTGAGAGCACCCCAGCACTATCAGGTTTTACCTCTTATCATGCGTTCCGGCCCCAAAATCCGGACAATACCAAGAAAGGAGGGTGTGTATCCATATTCATCAAGGACACCCACACCTCAAGACTGGTGGCAACGCACGATGCATCGGAGACCATCCAGGTGCAATTAACCATAGGCAAGACTGCTCTGCAAATTGTAGCATGTTACAGGCCACCCTCACAAACTCAGGAACCTCACATGGCCTTCCTGAAAACACTAGAGGGATAAATGTATCACCAAACACCATCATACTAGGTGACTTCAATTACCCTAATATAGACTGGGAACACTACTCAAGCCCAAACACCCTAGCCCAAAAGTTCCTGGAATTCATAAACTCAAATGCCATGGAACAACTAGTCACCATCCCCACAAGAGGAGAAAACATACTTGATCTCATCATCACGAACATGGGAGCACAATGTTCAACACCGGAAGTATACCCTCACTGGTGAGATCAGATCACAAACTAATCTCGCTGGAGGTCCTCATCCCACCCCACCTGAAATAAAAAGACCACAGTAAAGAACTTCGGCCGACTTCACACTTCTAAAGACTAGTGTGGTCTCCTTTAAGGCCCCGAGGCGGAAAACAGTACTCAAGCCGCTGAATCACTTACAAATGCCTTCTACCAGCACCTGCAGGACTGCATGGATAAGGCAATCCCAAGCAAAACAAAGACTCTTTGTACCAAAGGCAAGCGTCCAGTCTGGTGGACCCCAGCCATAAACAAACTCTACAACAAAAGGAGGAAGCTACTACAAGATAGAGCAAAATCCTTAAAAGGTAAGACACCCTTGATCACTATAAGTAAAAACTAAGAGCTCTCATAAAATCATCCAAAGCAAATTTTGAGAGAAAAATAGCTAAAGACTTAAAAGACAATCATAAGGCCTTCTTTAGCTATGTTAGAAACCTGGGAGGAAACTCCCAGATATGCTCAGAACTAGTTCAAAATGATGTGAAGATTACTGATCCTACAGACATTGCCAACATACTGGCTGACAGGTTCAGTGCAAACTTCTCCCCCCCCAAAAGGAGAGATATCTATACCAAGCGATTGCAGCCCCCAAACATCTCCAACGCCCAAGTGAGAACTGCTCTCTCCAAAGCAAAAACACAGCATCCATGGGACCTGATGGTGTCCCCGGCTGTGTGCTCCACGAACTCAACGAGGAATTAAACCCACAGCTAGGACAGCTGTTTAATCATAGTCTTACCTCTGGATACGCCAGGAGTGGCGCACTGCAACTGTGGTCCCACTTCACAAAGGTGGTGCCTCCACCGACCCTGGAAATTACCGGCCCATTAGCTTGACAAGTCTTATCTGTAAAGCCATGGAGAGGATCATAATGGACCTCATAAATAAAGACAGGGAATTTGCAGACTTTGGATCCATCCCAGTTTGGCTTTGTCAAAGGCAGATCATGCCTTCTAAACTTGGTTGACTTTTTCGAAACAGTCACCAAAGCCATTGATGAGGGAAAGGCAGTCCATACAGCCTACCTCGATCTGGCGAAGGCCTTCGATACAATACCCCACTCAGGTATCATTGAAAAACTCATCAGCTTAAATGTTAACCCATACATCACAAGATGGGTTGCAAACTGGCTGAGTGACAGAACCCACAGGGTCAGAGTTGCTGGCGCCATGTCAGACTCAAAGCCTGTCACAAGTGGTGTACCACAGGGCTCAGTCCTGGGCCCACTCTTGTTTGGCATCTACTTTTCCAAGTACAAGCAAACACAGGAGGGTTATGGCTGACAAAGTTTGCAGATGACTGCAAACTGGGCCATAGTAGAAAACACATCTGACACAGATATCCTTCAGAAGGGTCTCACAGAAACGGATAACTGGTGCCAGAGCCATGGCCTAAAGTTAAATGCCAAAAATGCATAGTCATACCCTTCAGGAAAAACAAGGTTACCCTAGCTACCAAATAGGTGGCAATCCACTGAGCACAGAAGAAGTTATCAGGGACCTGGGGACCCAGGTTGATAGTAGTCTGTCATTCGACACCCATGTAGCTAAAGTAGTTAGGAAGACCTTCTACACTGCCCACCTTATCATGAAGGGATTCTCATCTAGATCAAGGGAGGTCATAGTCTCCCTATACTCATCACTCATCAGACCAATGATTGAGTACAATGCCCCATTCGGAATGTATCTGACCCGACACTTGCAGCAGCTGGAGAGGCCACAAAAGTTCCTCACCAAAAGGATAAAGGGTCTCAAACATCTGTCCTATGCTGCCCGACTGAAAGAACTCCAGCTCTATTCAGTCGCTTACCGCTTGCTCAGGGGTGACCTTTGCCTAACATACAAGGCCATGTCAAACCCAGATTTGATGAATATGCTTCACGTCAAAAAATCTAGATCTGTCAGAGCCACAAGGGCGGGAGACTTAAACCTCGACACGGCTATTAATAGGACGTGCTGGATGGATAGATTCATCACCCAAAGACTCCCTATGCTGTGGAATAAAATCCCGGTATATGTGAGGCAGAGCACCTCGCTGGCCTTGTTCAAGAGAAATCTTGACCAATGGATGGGAGATCGCAGATATACCCCAGGGATTACCTCAGTGTCACTGCTCGACAGAGGCACAGCAAAATAATGGGTATAGTTCCCCATACTAAAGGGGTGGCGTAAGCCACAAAACTATGGGCTAGGCTTGTAAATGCCCTCGGGCAGATAGCCTAGTATGAATCTATGAACCTATGAACCTATGAACTCCATATTTCATGATTCATATATTTTTACTTATTTTCTTTTGTTTAGCAATGTTAATCTCACTAAGCACAAGTACCCTACCTCCCCAGTGGCCTATTTAGATTTATTTGTAGTCTAAATCTGTTATCCTGTGTATCCAACAGATCATAGCCCATCTTTAGTGGAGCCCAAGAAAATTAAAGCTCCTCATGAAGAAGAAATCCTACATCAAAGACAAACTTATGAAGAAATATTACATTAAAGATAAACTTATGTAAACAAGCCATGCAAATAATAAACAGAAAAAAGTCAAATGAAAACTTCAGCAAAATGGTTTGCTTGCTAGTTTGGTTAAAAGATTTCCTTAGAATTATAGAATCTAATTTAGAATGATGGTTGCATAGTGAGCATTTTTTTCCCACAATATTTTAGGTCTCTCTTGTGTCGGCAGTCTTTCCTCCAGCGTCTGTATCATTCTAGCCTCCTACTCCATCTGCTATAGTGATCATGGAACCTTCCCTCATAAGAAATGCCCTTTCCAGCTAAACTTCGAAGGCCATATTTTGTAAATCTTATCCTTGTTATTTTATTGCCAATTTACCTCAGCACCAATGTGCCAGTTTGTTTAATTACATTCTTTAATTGCATTATTTATTGTAATGTTTAGGCAAATTGCATCACTTTCCCTCATGTCTTGACTGTATTATTGTACCTGTGTACCACAGTAGCAGAGTACACTGTTACTGTTTCAAATTCTAATGCCTGACTTACACCAGGAAATAAGCTCAGACTTGATTACCATATTACAACTTACTATCATAAAATAATATTTACAGTCTGGCCTGTAGATGGCAACAAATGTACATTTTAATGCCAGTATCCATTTTCCTCTGAGTGCCTGAAAATATCCAAATGGATTCATTAACTTAATTGCAGATTTATACATTTTTAAATATTTTATTTACCTCTGCTTCTGATGTGCATGCCCACTCCTTACCTGCTATTTGATTTCTAACCTAGTAACCAGTAAAGCCAATGGCCATTTTATCACAATATGTTGACAGGCTGTATGTAGCTACATTTTGTTTTCTTCACATTTCTGTGTTGTTGCTGTGAGTCTGTGGTATTATAGTGGAGTTCTACTCCATGGTAAATAAATCTGTAAGGTAGATTATAACTGTTTTCTTGATTAGCAAGTTTATTTTGAAGTTCAGAGTCATGGAGAAAAGCAAGCTAGTGGAGATTGGCTGCCCTGTGTGGTAATTAGTGATTCTTTCAGCTGCATTGCTGCTATGGTTTGGATTATTTTATTAGTTAGTGCTATTTTATTTATTTTTAGCACTTACCTATCTTTATATGGTACTTATTTCCTTTTATTTATTTTGCTTTTGTCATTGGGGATATTTTTACTGGTACATTGCTTATTGTTGTTTCAGCTCCTTGTTTTTACCCCCCCCCCCCAAATTTGGAATGATGCCAGGCTTAGCCACCCTCTGCACTTCCAGCTCACTCGGTGGACATTATATCACCTTCTTATATGAAGTTATCCCTGATTTAGTTTCAGTGAATTGTTATTTGGTTAAACTGACTTTCCACCTGAGCAAGCACACCTGTG